>NC_080595.1:85830984-86130984 GCF_027887145.1 Ammospiza caudacuta
AAGAAAATTATGCAAAATCTTAACTGTAACTTACATCTAAATTTCTCATTTTTGTGGTTACTAACAGGAACAGAATGTTGTGTTGTTTAAACAAATCCCTAGAGACTGAGATAAAATGCTTCCAAAAGGATACAAATGGCTCCTGTTAATCTCAATGGCATCTTAACTGTGATATAAAGTAAATTGAGTTTTGCTGTTTAGCCTTTCTTACATAAGAAGAAAGTTAAAAAGTGCCTATCAACCAAATTGATAGGGATAAAGTAAAAAAGGAACAAACGAATGACACAATTATGCCACTACCTATGGAACTTGTCTACACATGGTTTCAGCATACAAGAGAAGAATAAAGAACACAGGAAGATTAAAAATTGAAGTACACATGTAAAAAGAAAGGTCACCACTGACACAAATGTGAGACAGAAAAATATATATCACGTAATTATCCAGTAGAAGGACTTTACATTTTTTTTTCTCAAGTTCTTTTGATTCTTGAAGTATTAGCTAAGGTCAATACAGGTTGCATAGTTGAGAGCACCTGTAAGTGAAAAGTCAAACTATACCCCTAAAATTAAGAGAACCAAAGGAAATGGAGGTTAACCTATCCCAATATTTAAATACCAAGAAATTCTGATGACAGCCTTTAACTCCCAGAATTTCTTGACTGAAAAGTGAACAAGTATCTTCACAGAACCAAAGAAGCTACTCTGTCTTTAAGGTGGAATTTGCTTAGTAAGCTTGACTACATAAGTGTTGTCCAGAATGACGTCTCATTTGTAATCTTTGCCAAGAGTTTCTGATTAAAATCCTGTGGACCTCATTAACAAGAGAAAATTATATCAGCTTTTCAAATTTAGGGAAATTATAAAACTCTTGTGTAAACTAAAGTGAAAACTTCCCAGATTAAAGAAAGGATCTTTTTAATGTGCATAAATTCTTCAGTCTGTGTATTAGGACAAAGTTCTTCACAAAGAGAGTGGCTGGGCACTGGAACAGGTTCCTCAGAAAAGAGGCAAAGCATCATCCTGACAGAGATCAAAAGTATTTGGACAATGCTCTCGGTCACATGGTGTGAGTCTTGGGACTGACTCGTGCTGGACCAGGAGATGGACTTTGATGATCCTTGTGGGTCCCTTCCAACTGAGGATATTCTGTGATTCTATGATTTTATGATTTATTCAAACCTGATGACATAAAATTATCAAGGCAATGACACTTTCCTGCAATTAAGAACTTGAGATGTTAATCCAGATTCTCTGTTCGTACTGCTATTAAGGCAATAAGATATTTAACAAAAATGATCAAAAATAAAATTAACAATATCGTGAATTAATTTATTGAAATATTCTCCTGTGGGCCCCACCTTTGTGCACAATTTCACTCATGGATAGATCTTCTCAGATTGTGTACCCACTTGTGTCACAAAATACATTAAAAAGTGAACAAAAAGAATCTTGAGACTACAGGAAGCCCATGATATCTCCCAGTTTCCAGAGCATATGGAAGCTACAACCCTTTGTACTTTACCTCTACCCTTGCAACTGATAGTTCATTAATGCAACAGGACTTGTGTAGCAGTGTATTTTATATTACAAGAATATCATTTTGCATAATTCAAATGAAAGGATACGCCTTTGTATCACATGTCTTGAAATTTAGAGGACTTCTTCATTTTGGAATGACCTCAGAGATAACCTAGAAGTAGGGAGATAGAGGACAACACTGAGCTGATATCTTCTGATCATCCACCCTAATCATGAAATTCAACATGCTGAATTAAGTGCCCAACTCCCCAAGGCTGAGACATTTCTGTTCTCTGGAAGCTGATAAGCAACAGATGAATATAAAGAATTCCTTCACTTCAATGAAAGCCAACTCTACATCCAGTGGAAGTGGCAAAGAGAAGGTCTCTGAATCTGGTTCCTAAATCAGGTTTTGGATGTGAACGTCCGTCATGGACCGGTGATTTCGCTTTTTTTCACATTCAGGTTACCACTGGTTGGAAATCAGAGACTCCAGTTATGTTATTGCATGTGATTTGAAAAGCAGTCTCAGAATCTGCACAATTCAAGGTGACTGTATAAGCCTGAAACCATTTGTAAAGGAAATAATGTTTGGTTTTGAAGATCTGCCACCGACACAGAATATTTTACTCCGTAGATCCATACACTGCATATAGATATACTGCATACTTGTGTTTCATGTTGATCATTTCCCCAGAGGCTTTGACAATCCCTAGGATGTAAACAATTCCACCCCAGGATTCAAAGAATTGGGATGAGATTCAATATTCTACCTTGCTCCTTTGAAATTGTTACTCTGCTATTTCCTAGATTTGGTTGCTTTTTCTTTTCTTCATTAACCCTTGGTCTGTGCTGAAGTGTATCACTCCAACTGGCAATTAAATGCCAGAGGATTCCCCATTGTCAAAACTATTCATTGGAAGTAAAGGAAATCATTCCCCTCACATAGAATGTTTTTAAAAGTAGAGATATCGACTATCATGGTTTCAAGATCGATGAAATAAGAGAGACTGAGAGAAAATACTTGGGAAAAAATAATTTAATGCTCTAAACATTTGTTTTCAAAATATTCTGATCACCTCATATGTATCAATAATTTTGAGAAATTGATTTCATTGCTTCTGAACTTTCCATTGTCAGCTCCTTGATGAATAGAACATAGAGGTCTAGAAACAGATGTGGTTTTCAAGGCAATCACAATATGTAACCAACATTACTTTGTTTGCAGGTTGAATTCTCTTCCCCCTCCCCAAATAATAACATTTATAAGGGTGATAAAGTGTTGCAAGGATAATTAGGAGTTCTCTGGGTCTCAAACCATCCTGCCTATATTGGCAATTAACTCACCTTCCTTTTAGGAATCAAGTACTTTTATCTGTTTTCATGGCCTTGAGAAAATACTATCTGTATGTCAGGGTCATCGAGAAGAGCTATAAAACATGTTCTTTCCTTCACTCCTTAAAAATCTCCGTTATCTCCACAAATCAGTGTCTTTTGAGGCTTTTTACAAAAAATCAGCAATTGCTGTCCATCTTTTGGACTTGTGGTATTCATCTGGAGGGGTGGGCAATTCTAGATGTCTTAGGTGTCTTCAGATAAAGAAAAAAATTCTCCACATCTTTTAGATTACATGCATCTAAAAAACTCCTAAGGACCCAAAACCTTCCCAGCACTTCAATAATTTTAAAACTGGAGAAGCTCCTTCCTAGATCAGAAATGCTGAATACATCCCAGTGCTTGTTGCTGCACAGTTATCTTGCCCATTACCCTGGCAGCATAGCATGGCACAGAAAATGGGGTGCTGATCTTTCCTACAGGGGTAAGATTGCAACAATGTAACAGAATTGGGTGAATGTTTCAGCTCTAGATCATCTTTGTTGGCCAGAACTATGTCATGTGAGCAGTATTCTGGTAGTCTGGTGCTGATTTACAATTTTGTGCCACAACCCTATGGATTAATTTACTCTAGCCCTAGCAATTTTAGTACTGAAGGAAATTCAGTCTGGTTCGGTAATGTCAGCTGCTAAAAATCACAGATACTCTGTGAACTAGTTCAGAAAACCCTGGTCTCCTTTCAGGAGGTTGTGCCACCAGTGTTTGACTTGGCACAGCAATGGGAATTCAGATCTGCTTGAGCTTGGCACCAGAACCAAGGTGGCTTTGTGTCTTGGAGCAAAAATGATGTCAAGGCAGGTGTCCTAGCTCTGCCTGTGGATGAGGTTGATCCCCCTTTTCCAGCAAGTAATTGTTAATATAATTGCAAAGGGGGATTGTAAAAATGCAATCCCCCCTTGCCCTAGCAAGGTATATATAACCATGTGCTGGTGAAGAAGGGGACATCCCAAATGACAATGTGCTGTGAGACAGATAGATTGATCTATCTATGTATCTATACATGATTGGTTTGTCCATATGTATTTTTCCCCTCTGTGACCATTGTGCTCCAGGCAGCCATGGCACCTTTCTCTTCCAGGAGTGCTAACTATCCAATTTTCTCTGCATCAGGGTCAACAGCCTGCCTGAGAGCAGTTCTTGATCTTTCACAGGTGCTAACTACCCTTTACCTCTCAAGTTGCTCGGCTGATCAGCAATTTTGTGAGATCTTCTGAAGTCACTGCATACTTGAGAGCTCCCGTATTTTCCCTAGCTGGTTTTAAATAAAATAAAATAAAAAATAAAATAAAAATGTCTTTTTCCTTTTCTTCCCCTCGACACTCAGATGGACAGGGTGTACGGATCAGAGAGGCAGCCGGGGAGCAGGTGGGGATGGAATGCACTGGGGACATGCCGGCGATGCCCCAGGGATGCTCTGGGGACGCGCTGGGGATGCGCAGGCATGCACTGGCGATGCACAGGGGATGCAGATCCGGCTGCGCAGCGCAGGGCTGGGGCTCTGCCCTGCAGGGCAGGGCTACCTGTCACTTCCAATGAGTTGCTGTGCAGCTGTTTCCGTGCCGGAGCAGCATGGCCTGCAGGTGGCCTGGTGGCTGTCTCCGAGCTGCCGCTGTGTGTGACCCGCATGGCAGCGCTGGCTGCGGGCCCTGCTTTGCATGCAGCGGGCGTGAGCAGGAGGCTCCGAGCAGCCCTGCTGATGTGGCTGCTGTACCGCAGCTATTGCTTCAACACATTTAGACACAGCACCTCTGTAATTTGTCTCGACGTGATATCATCTTTTGTCTCAGCAAACTGACCCTTTTATCTGTCTTAGTTCTGCTTTCTCCGGCTCTTGCCATTCCGTTGCCAGCAGTGACAACGGGAAACAGCAGAGGAGGGAAGAAATAGCATATTCAGGTGGTGATAGCAGATATAATAACTGAATTCAAAGTTATTCACTGTTTTGAGGCATTTGAGGATCTCTTGTGCTTTTTTTTGTTGTTGTTGTTGGTTTATCTTTTGCTTTTGGGGTTTTGGTTTTGGTTTTTTGTTTGTTCGTTTGGGGTTTTTTTGTAGTTGTTTTTGGTTTTGGTTTTGTTTAGTTGAAGCATATGTCTGTCTGTGAGGAATTCTGTCAGTATCCCCTGACTCTTCTTGTTTAAGTCAGCCATTTGAAAATAACAGTGAATCTCAGGAGATGCCATATAGGGGTTATATTATAGTTCCTTTTTAAAATTAGCACTTTGCATAATAGTTACTCTTTTAAATATCTGGGTTTAGTTCTCATAGTTGCTTTGTATTTACAGCTAAAAATGTTGGGACTGATGTGAGCGGTGTCTGTTCCTGCAGGGGATTTTCTGTCCCCTTCTGCTCATGCTCTGCTCAAGTATGTCCTACTCCTCCCCAAAACAGGAGTCACTGGAGAGCAGCAGAGACTGACTACCACACTGAGGAATTTCCTTTTTGCAGTAAGGACAATTTATTGTGTCCATGTCAATGTAAACATTGCAAAAATGCTACAACTTCAGTCATCTCTGCTTCCCTCTCCTGTTGGACCTGAGATACTATGTGGGAAGTGAGAGGAGTTCAAGAAACCAAAAGAGGCTTTCAAAATAGCAATTGAAAAGAGTTTTAGTTAGCAACTAAATCACGTAGCACAGTAGATAAATGAAGAGACAGGTTTGGCATGGAAAGTTAATATGCAATATTTAAGTTCTAAAAAAATACCAATAATGATAATGCTAAAACAAAAGAGAAGAAAAAGTAAAAAACAGGGGGAGAAACTGAAGATCAAAATTAAGGTTATTTCAAAAGATCTAATAAAGGAATTGCCCATTTGAATGCTCACCTAACTTGTGTTCAGAAAGAAAATTTCACTGAAAGGTTGAACATGGAATGCTGATACCCTTTTTCGTTATCTTGGTCAGTAAACAGAAGTTTTCAATCTATACAAATCAGTTGGCTATAATCAATCCATGCTATCTCAAATAAAGATGAACAAAAAAAATTCTCTTTGTTGACTACTTGACAAGCAAGCTGCTTCTTTTTACCCAAAGAAAGTCCCATTTCATCTCTGTCTTGCACCTCTGACATTTCCTCATCCTGTAACTTAGCTTAATGCTAAATTGACCTAAACTGCCTTTAATATTAGCTGACATGTGTTAAGCCATTATTCATATACTTACCCTGTTATATTTCTTGTGTTTATCATATGTGATATCCTATATAGTCAGGAATTAAGTAGTATATTGAGACCAGCTAAAAGAGTGAGGATTAAATGATAGCTCTTTGCTGTTTCACAATGGTGATTTTAGGATTTAGATTGGAAGGTTGACAATAATCAGTATCATCATCAACACAGATTTTTATCACTTTAATTTTGGGGGTTTTCCCTTCTCACTGTAAATTGGTAGTTTGCAGATATAGAATTTAAAAAGTAGTAGCACAGTTTCTTGTGGCACATTCTTCCTCCTTTTTTATGGAGAGTCTATGAGAAATGTCAAAGCAATTATCAGCAGGTTACAATAGTGTCAAGGGGGTGGTCTTGAATAGTTTATATGGACCTTTTTTCTTTCAACCGCTTTCCAATACATTATGGGCTGAAAATAATATGAAAATGGCTCAAATAAACAGGATTACTGTGATAAAAAAGTTATGAGTATTATATCACATATAAAACTGTTAAGAGCTACTATGTCCAAAAATTAATTTCCAGGTCTTGGAGGGGGAAGCCTTTTTTCCCCCACCTTTCTTCTCTCACTTCCTCTGTCTCTACCTGTTTATTTCCACTGTATCAGAGAACTTTGAATTTCCATAGTAAAGTTTAAGTAGTGTTTTTCAGCCCATTTTCTAATCAGGGGATGAAATTCTGATTGTCTCTAGGCAATGTTGTGCTCGGCTGTGTGATTGCCAGAGTCTAAAGCCAAATTGGAAATTATGGAGGAATAATATAAACTGGAAAAAAACCCACCTAATTCCCATCCCCATAAAGCTGCATAGCCATAGGAAAAAAAATATTGACATTTGCAGATCTAAATGCAACTGAATCTTATGCATTAATTTTATGTTTTAATTTTAAATATTGCATGCACTTGGAAAAAATTGAGGCTGATAGAGGAAAAATACCATGCTGGTATTTTGGGATGAGCAAGCGTGTCTGAGTGGCAGCAGCAAGTGGGTCACGGGCAGGCAGAGTTCAATAAACAAAAGCATATGTGCCCTGCAGTGCCTCTTGCCTTTCCCTGGAGCAGAGTCTGGGCAGCGAACCTTGGCGGGCCGGGAGTGAGCGCTGCTGACCTTTATCAGAGCAGAAAGCTGCTGACACCGGGCACCTCCGAGCACAAAGCTGCTGACATCGGGCACCTCCGGGGCTCGGCGATGCCCTCCTGCACCCACTCCTGGCGCTGCTGGAAGGGGGAGGCGGTGGGGAACAAGTGTGTCATCCCAGCCCCTGCTCTGCAGGATGATGGGAAGGAGCTGCAGTTTTCCCCCTCTCTTCAGCTCTCCGGTGCCTTTTGGAAGGATTTGCCTGCATTTGTTTAAACAGTGACTCTCCTCAGGGAGCTCCAGGTGGGGAGGAGCAAAGGTGCTGGCATCACCTGTCTCCAGGCTCCTGGCCTGGATGTGACAAGCATTTCTATTCCTCTCCCGTGGCTACATTGCTAAAAGATTTAAGACTGATGTATAAAACTGTGTTCTGCCACCACATATTATAGCACATATTACATATATGGATTTGTATTGTGCACAGGATCATGGTGGAGATGATTTAATGAACAAAATATTGTGGTAAGGTACATGATGAATGCAATTTCTTCTGTATCTGCAAATTTTCACAAAAATATGTAAGCATATTACTGTATATATATTTAGTTAAACAAAAAAATATTTCATAATAACAATATGCCTTACTGGACATATTTAAATTAATTCATGATCACTTTTCTTTCCCCTAATTCAGTTATGAACAAATATCAGTTTTTAAAGGTAGAGAAATCACTGGGTCCCCTGGTTTTCCAGATAGCGTGAGTCTAGAGGCTTGAGCCAAAAAATCCCACATCCAGGCTAAAACTGAAGCATCCTTTTGAGGAAGACAGCTTATTCAGAATTCTCAGGCAGTATTTGCTTATTTTCACTGTTACTGGAGGAGCTGCATTTCCATTCTGGCATTACCCAGTTTGCCTTCAGGCACTCTTGTTATGCCAAGCATGGTAGAAAACACTTCTCCCCGCCTCCTAAGGTTTCCACTAAATCTCTGTAAACCACGTGTAAACCAGTTTAATCTAACTGGCAGAACCATTTTAGTAGAAATTGGACTAATGGGTCTACCCAGTGAGTGTAGGTGAGTTCAAACAGTCTGGAGTACCAGGCTTGTCACTGTGTTGGTTTCTGGTGGTTCAGCAAGGGGCTGAGCAGTCAGAGCTCAGCCTCTCAGTGCCCATCTGGCAGTATCCAGTGCCCTCCTGGTCTGTCTGCCTTCCCCTAGCCCAGCTGTGCGGGGTTTTATCAAGGGTTGAGGAGAGACACAGGGGTTGAGGAGACACATGTGTCCTTTCCTGCAGGAGAATATGCAGGGAAAGAGTTACTGGAGCTTAAGTGCTGTAACTCATTAGCTGCCATAATTCAATTTATTTTCTGAACTCTACCACAGTCTCTCCTGGGAAAAGGTGTGTTTCTAACCATGTTGCCATTCTTTTGTTGACACAAAAATTGTAATTTAATATCCATCAATTGCCTGGTGTTAGATTCTTCAGTTACAATTACTTAACTGGAAGAAATTAGTCCAAATGAAGAGTACCTCATCTCTATTGAGATGGTAATGCATTAAAAAACATCTTTTATCTTGGCAAAGCAAAGGTTAACTTTAATTTAGAAAATATTTTCCTTTAACAAAATGTGTTTATAGAAAAGACTTGTGCAGAGGAATTTCTTGCCTATATAGACAAGAATGTAAATAGTTTTTTATTACTAAAAAAACCCCAAACATCTAAAATTAAAAAACACCTACAAATGAATGAAGAAGTGCTGAGAACAAATGTCCATGAGCTGCAGAACTGGTTTTTATGGCTCAGTCCATAACTATCTTTAATTTTCTCCCTGCTGGAAATCATATCACCATAACAGAGCTGGCAGAAAAGATCGCGTGTCAACGCTTCAGCTGCTGCGGGGACTGTCTGGTGTGGGAGCTGAGATTCCTGTCTCTCCCCAAGCAAGCTGGGCCGAGGTGCTCATGTCCTCCTTTTCTGCTTGTTCTGCTGCCAGACAGGCAGCCTCTGCAAAACGTGAAACACACAGCTGGGGGAACAACCATGGGAACCACCATATTTCTTCTGTGAAAAACTTCCTTTCCTGTAGGCTGAAAAATATTTTCTGCCTACAAAATGTTTTTTTTTTCCATGCATATTTACATTAGATATTGTCCTGGCATATAAAGCTAGGGAAACTGCTAAATTAATTAACAAAAGTTGGACTACTAACAAGCAGAACTGCTTTTAGTTCCTGAACTCAAAACACTTAAACTATAATCAATATTTATATTTCATCTAATGTTTTGGTCACAGAGATCTCTGTTAAAGATTCTCCTAAGACGTAGCTTTAAAAACATAGCTGAGAGGTAAGTCCTCCCTGCCTCTATCACAAGTCAAAGATGTTTTTTTCAAATCAGAGCTCAATTAAACGCTGCCATCTTATATATGATGATTAATGGTCAGGGATCCATCTTCTTCTTCATTCTTTGAAGAAACAGATGGGCATCATTTAATTCATGGCTTTTTCTGGCATTTTTTCTTCAAACTTTATCTAATGCTTCATTTTAATGCTGTGTAAAAAAACCTCAGTCTCCTTTTAGAGCACTATTATTCTGACCATGGTATTGGGACTATGACAAAAGCTTTTTTTATCTTCTCCTATTCCCTTTACACTCTCTTCCTCCCTCCTCCCCATTAGTCCTGAGCTGCTTCACCCCCCTCTGCCCCATTCCAAAAACCTGAGCTTTTCTAGTCATGCTGCCAGTATTTCTCTCATACTTTTGAATAATCTCAACATGTGGTCCTTAACTTGTCCCATGTTCAATGTCTCCCATCTTAGACCAAATCCTGCTGCTCTTTCTCATATAGGGTCTGTGCAGGAGACCAGCACAATCTAACACGGCAAAGTTTGCAATTCCAAAATTGTGTAATTCCAGCTGTCCTGAGCCGTGCCCTGCTGCCCGCCTCACCCAGCAGCGTTGTGCTGTGTTGGGTCACTGCTCAGTGCCCTGCAGCACCGGGATCGGGATAGGGATAGGGATTGGGATTGGGATTGGGATTGGGATTGGGATTGGGATTGGGATTGGGATCAGGATCGCTCCCTGCCAGCCAGAGCTGCCTGTGCTGGCTCTGCCCTGGGCAGGGCCAGGGGGATGCAGGAGCAATGCCCTCCCTCATGGGCAGCATGGGCAGTGGCAGCACCAGGAAACCCAGACTTTCCCAGGCCAGGGAAAAGACAGAGGCATTAGGAAGTGCAGTGGAGACTGAGGGGGCACTTCTCTCTCCTATAGATGGAGTATGCTTTCAGAATATTTATAAGCTTTAGGGGAGGATTGTTTTGTTATTTTGAGAATAAATTAATATGTGTGTATTTTTTAATTTTCCAATTCACATGCAGATGTACATACAGTAGTGAGGTCAAATGCTGATGAAATCCCCAAAACTGGGGAACTTGTGTTTTGACTATTTTATTCACTGTAAACTCAAGGCATTTGTTAATTTTGTCAGGCCTTTGACATTTTTCTCTTTCCAGGGTGTTGATTCACATTTTAATATACAGATAGGGATGTAGCAGGCAACGGAGGATTGGAAGTTCCCCACCTCAGGGGATGCAGGGGTTGGAGTTTTCAAAGGTGCTGGGCACACCTCTACTAAAACTATAAGCCTCTTCAGGTGTCTCAAATCAAAGGACCATGAAAAGAACTATAGACTATTAATTTTTCTCTGTTTTTAATTAGGAGAAAATACACTTTAGCCTTTCCCAGCCTGTGAAATTTTGGCTGTTTCCCTTCCATGTCTTTCAATCTAAATGGCACAAGTCTGCAGTTGCTGCTACCAGCTGGAAGCAGAATCACTTCTGGCAGCAATTTGCTGGTCCCTGAGGACTTGGGACATTTCCATGTCATCCTCCTAATCAGAGAAATGTGGCATTAATGACATAGCTTTTCCCTCTGAGTCAGTGTAGAGGCTGACACCAGTTAATACAGGTGAAAGTATCAAAGTCACCTGATAGAATAATATATTTAGAAAGAAAATTTCTTCTTAACTCCCATCAGTAAGCCTGAAGCAGGGGCACCCATATTCCTCAGTAGCTAAGGGACACAAAGGGGTGGCCCACACACTTGCTCTGCAGCAGGGAAAGCCCTCCTTGCTCCATCCTGGCTTGAGCTCCTCGTGCCCTTCCATGGGAATCCACACACCAGAGATGGGGCAGCCTCTGGGCCCTTGCAGGACTCACAGATGAGAGCCAGGCTGTGGATGGCAGTGAGGAGCGCTGTGATTCCCCTCTTTGAGACAGCTATAAATGACATTTGATACAGTTAATCCCTTGAGATGTCATGATGGTTTTGAGATCAGATTTTATCTGCTGCTGTGCTTCCCATTTGTCCACTGGTGGGATTCTTTACAGGCACTTCCAGCCTTTATTATCCTCAGAGCTTTGTGTCAAATGCAAATATTGTTGTTAATTGCTATTTGCATTACAAGAGCAATTACGTCTTGCTGTTCTTTAATTCCTGATTTGTTGATGAATATTTCCAACACTGATTTAGCATAGAGGCTTTGCCAAGGTGAAAATTGACTATTTGTTTTGTTACTTTGCCAGTGTCTAATCCAGAGCAATTCTTTGCCTCTTGACCAATGACTACTCAATTTTCTTCTTAGTGTTTATGAGGGGTGTATCAAAGGCTTGAAATTCCCAGTACTAGGAAAGAAACTCCATTACTTCATTCAGTCCCTTGTTCATAGTTCATACATACAAAACTTGGATCTATGAGGCATTTTAGGCAGCCTAATTCATTTCATCACATTGTTCATCATGGTTTGCCCTCATTAAATTTGCTCAGTGACTCCTCCTTGGAACCACAGCTCACAACACCTTGCTGCCTTCACTGTGTATGAAAGGGTGAAGTATGTACAAGTGTCCACATATGTAAGCACTTGCATATTGAATGAAATTGCTGTTCTGGTGTGTTGGTTTTGCACTGCCTTGTTCTTGGTAGTGGGGGGTGGGGGGTGGCGGGGGAGGAAGAGGTCTGTAAGAAGCTTCCAGAAGCTTCTTCCATGTCCAGCAGAGCCAATCTCTGATGGCTCTGAGGATGGTTATGCTGCTGGCCAAGGCTGGGCCAATTAGAGATGATGGTAACACCATTACAATACCATATTTAAGAAGAAAATCAAAACAAAGATTGTAGTGCAGTTTTCATTCCTGATAGAGGAGTAGGTGAGAACATGTGAGAGGAACAGCTCTGCAGACACCAAGGTCAAAGCAGAAGAGAGGGAGGAGGTGGCCAAAGCACCAGAGCTGAGATTCCTCTGCAGGCTGTGGTGAGGCCATGGTGAGGCAGCTGTGCCCCTGCAGCCCATGGGGATGCACAGGGAATGCAGAGATCCACCCTCAGCCCGTGGGGATCCACAGGGAATGCAGAGATCCACCCTCAGCACATGGGGATCCACAGGGAATGCAGAGATCCACCCTCAGCCCCTGGGGATCCACAGGGAATGCAGAGATCCACCCTCAGCCCGTGGGGATCCACAGGGAATGCAGAGATCCACCCTCAGCACATGGGGATCCACAGGGAATGCAGAGATCCACCCTCAGCCCGTGGGGGAGGTGCCCATGCCGGAGTGGGTGCAGGCCTGGAGGAGGCTGTGATCCCATGGGAGACCCATGGAAAGAGGGCCCTTGGTTCCAGGCTGGAGCAGCCTGTCCTTGGAGGACTGCACCCCGTGGAAGAGTGACCCACACTGCAGCAGTTTTGGGAGGACTGTGTGCCTGTGGGATGGAGTCACATCAGAGAGGTTCATGGAGAACTGCCTTCTGTGGGAGGGACTCCACAGTGCAGCAGGGGAACAGCTTCTCTCTCAGAGCAGTGAGAGGAACCATGAGTGATGAAATCACCTGTAAACCCCCACTCCCTGTCTGTTGGTGAGAAGGATGGAGGGGTTGGGGTGGAAGAAAGTGTTTTTAAGAGCTTATTTTACTTCTCATTATCATGCTCTGATTTTGTTACTAATAAATTCATCTAAATATCTCTAAGTTGAGCTTTTCTTTTGCCCGTGATGATATTTAATGAATTATTTCTCTCCTAGTCCTTGATTCATGAACCCTTCATTATATTTTCTGTTCTCTGTTCAGCTGCAGAGGAGTGAGCAAGAGGGTTTTGTGGGTGCCTGGCATCTCGCCAGGGTCCGACCACAAAATCCTCATGTGGACACTCTTAGCATTGAGGAATAATTATACTGAAGTAAGTATTATGGAATAGATTTTAAAGCACTTTTGTCCCAAGGGCTTTTCTACATGAGAAAGTCATATAAATAGGACAAGGGTTTAAAATTAGTTTATTCTATGGGCACAGGCCTGCCTCCTATTCCTTCAAACTGCCACTTGGGAAGCAATTTTCAAGCTATTTGAAAAGGTTTAAAACACTCATATTCCTGGTAACTCTGCTGACATGGGAGAGTTAGTCCAAAAGAGCTAACAGTTAACTTTATCAGTGTAATTAACTACATTGGCGCTGAGAATGCTTCCTGTATGACCAAATCCTAAGTTTTCTGCTACCAAAAATAACCCCTTAAGACACCTGTGTCTGGGTTTATATTGTTAAATAGTTTTTAAGATGAAATAAAATAAACTTTTAGACTAAATTCTTCAAATATTTTAAAGGGAGCATTTTGCTAAAACAAGCTTGCCTTCATATTTGGGTGAAGGCTGATATTCACTTTTCCCTCCTACCAGTATTACTTCCTCAAGATGGTAAAGGCTACGAAAATGGGAACTTTGTGCATCCATCCTTTTCCTAGTATTAAGCAATTCTTATGACATTTATAGTTTGCTGATAGACTGCAGAGAAGCCAGATGCTTTATGGCTTTTCTACATTGCTATTGTCAGATTCTTACAATTGAGTGAATACAGCATGAGAGCATAAAAATGAAAGTCTGTGTTATGTCTTCGCCTGTGCTAAATTAAATCTAGGTCTCCAGAAAGAGACAGAAACTCTAGATGTTGCATGTCTGGGCCAAGACCATGTGTTTCATTCAAAATTCACTGATAAAAACGGTAATGACGTGCTTTGAATTTTTTAGGGGTGTTTCTGCATTTTTGATGGTATTTTCAGCCAGAGTGCCATGGCGAGGCCATTTATACCACCCTCTCCCATAAAGATGCAGTGCTGCAGCAACTGGGATCTTTCTGTACTTTCTGAGAGAGAAAGCACCAGCAGAAGATGGGGATCCACTTAGCAATGGTTTTCATGGTTGTGAAACTGAAGGAACTTAAATTCAAACCTTCTGTAAAAGACTTTCCCAGAGGTAATGCATTCCAGTAAAATCCATTGCCCTCTTTTTTCATAGAATGTATAATCAAATATAATGATTGATAATCAAATATAATGTATAATCAAATATAATGACATCTATGATAATTTAAAAGTTCTGACATGCTCACAAGTGGGGAGAAAGCATATTGGAGCTCCTCAGCATGTCAATGAGTGACCCCACCACCAAACAGCTGTTACTTGATGATGTGCTGGGGAGAAGCCAGATAATTTATGTCCTTTTTACATTGTTACACTCCTTTACACAGCTTCTGGGTCTTTCTCAAGTCTTCCAATAGTATACAGAGCCCACAGAAATTACAGTAAAATCAGCCATGCATCCATCAGATCAGGGGAATAGATTTACTTGTTTAATCTTCGTTTGCTTTTGCATTTTTTTAAAAATTAATTAAGGAACCAGTCATTGCTCTGTGGTAACTTTATCCCACTGTGGTGAAGAGCTGTGGTATCCTACCTACTTACAATCTTTTTAATCTTTATATAAAGTCTCATACACACTCTTTCATGTAATCCCAAGTGTGAGGGAGAAGATAGGCTGCACATTGCCCTCCTCCCTAAAGCTCTTCCTCACTACCAGCTTTCTTCCACTCTTACTTCTCCCTCAACAGTCTAATGATATGAGAAGTTCTTCCACTATAAGTCCTTTCCAAAGTCCAACTATTCTGTCCCAATATTTACTTCTGTCATTGCACAGGCCTTCAGGTGTCTGATATACCTGGGAATGACACCTTTTGTTGCTGAATAAAAGAAGAAAAAGGAAAGTGGTGTTCTGGTGGCTCAAATGTCATTATTACTTTGATAAAGAAAACAAGAAATGAAACAGATTTTAGTACTTGGGTTGCCTTTATTAGGGGTTAAACAGGCACTGAGACACTGTATACAGGGAGTAACTTGGACTCATCATTATTTGTTGTGAGTAGAGTGAAGGAAAAGCATGAAATTCTGATTGCCCACTTGCTTGTCCATCTGCATGGTGTACACCTGCCAAAGCAGGGGCAATGCTGCCATTTCCCTTTCTCACCATTAAGGTGTGGGTGATATGTGAGGTACAGCTAAATAAGAAATTCTTGCTCAGAACAGATTTTCTGACTGGCAGTGCTGAGTCAACAAAGTTGAAAGGTTTCACAAGGGATATTTTTGAATGTAATCTCTAATCCAGTCTCACAGGAAGTCATGAAAATGTTTTGTTTTGAAAGATCAGTGCATTCTGTGTTTGATATAATTTATTATATGGAAATTGAAACAGTAAAGCAGAAGTAAATATTCTTATCTTTTGTGATGAAACTTCTTTGAATACTATTTTTTACAAAGCATTGTCTTTTTGTCCTTATTTTCCAATCTCAGGATATTCAGGCTTTGTCAAAATCCAGAGAGGTCAGTTTCAAGAAGGTCTTTTGGTGGCACTGTCCAACCATCCAATTCCTCTGCAAGGTTCTATTACCTTTGTAGGAGTAGAAATGGAAAGATAATACCAACTCTGTCTGTCTGTATAGATATTACATGGACAGACAGGAGAAGTAAATGGCCGTAGAATAAAACACAAGAAGTTCCATTACCTGACATGAGGAAGAAGATTTTTACACTGAGGGTGGCAGAGCTGCCCAGGGAGGTAGGTGTGCTGCCCAGGTGGAGGGTCCCTCTCTGGAGACATTCAAACCACATCTGGATGCGTTCCTGTGTCACCTGCGCCAGGTGACCCTGCCTTGGCAGGAACCTGGACTGTGCATCTGTGATTATGTGTGCCATTAACTCTATTGTTGGAAACATTACTCCAGTTTATAAAATGTACTTTTTTACAGCTTTCTTTACTTCTATAGGTACATACCTTCCTTGCAAATTGTGTCTTTCTTGCCCATGAGTTCTTTCCATTCTTTTTTATATTGAATCTCTTCAAGATGTTAAACTAATATTTCACAGAATCACAAAATATTCTGAGTTGGAACAGACCCACAAGGATCATCAATTCCATCTCTTAAATGTATGGCCCATACAGGGATTGAACCCCCAACCTTGGTGGTTTTAGCTCCAAGCTATAACCAACAGAGCTAATCTCAGGGTATTTGTCAGAAAAAATTGTAAACCTTCCTGAAGTATTAAATACGCTAAAGCCTGACAATGCATTCATCACAACTTGCAGGACTGATTGACTATGTAGAAAATTATAAAATTACAACATTTTATTCAAACTGTATTATATTTATTATACAAAAAAGTCTCATAAACACATAGTTATCAGAAAAGCAAAATAGATTACATTAATTGCCTTTGACAAAAGCACTCATGTAAATTGAATGCATTGAAATTGTTGATACTGAAAAGAGTTTTTAAAGTGATAATTTCTTTAATGTTTTGTATGAAGCCACTTGCAGAATATAGTGACTGCATACTTGCATTTATGGCTGATTTCATCCAAGTCACTGTTATTCCTGAAGTGGAAGCTATTTTCTAAATAAAGTCTATATTTTCTGTTCATCACAGGTCCTCCCAGAGGTCTGAAGCCAGAAGGAAACAATAAGATCTGCATTATATAAGTCCTGCAACGTCACAGATGAACTTTTGCATCTGTGTGACACAGCAGTACTGCTTGTCCACTGTCCCAAGCTGCTCCATTACTACATTTCACTAAAGGGACCTCAAGTGAAAACTGGGAATAAGGCCAAGATGCATTGCTAATTTTGTAGGCTTGTTTCCAAACAGTCTTTTCCCAGGAGCACACTGCCTGTGCTCCTGTGCCACGGGGGAAGCGAGTCAGCTGGTGGGTGCAGGCTGGCGCGTGACTGGCGTGTGCCAGGGCACTGGGGCACATGGCTGGGCTGGCATCGAGCCCACTTCTCTATAGCAGGACTGTGTTGAGAACCCGGCAGTTAAAAAACAAGTTTGTGGATCCTAGCATTGGTAAATCACACAAATTTGGCCATTCATCTTTTAACAGATACGTGTTTTATTGTTCTGTAGGAAAACTCCATCAGGCACCTGAAAGATTTTCCCCAAAGAAATGCAGCCTGCTGTATATTTTCTTTTCTTTTACCCTTGGTGGCATAAATAACAGCATATTTATATTTATCTGCTTTTATTTCTTTGTTTCTAGTTCTTGAAATCTCCTCACCTAGCAAACTGTTAGAGAAAAGGCTTCTTACAGTTCTTTGTTATGTCAAAGCTGCTGCTCTATCTGTACAACTGCAGTGAGATTTGGATGCATGTGTGTTGTACAGTTAGCTAAGCCACATCCTATAAAAGAAATTAGTTATATAAATGGAAAGGATGTATGTCTATACTGGGAGTAGCTGCCAGCATAGCTGCTTCAGTCAAATACCTCAGCTGTGCCAGTACACTTTTCTCACTGCAGCACTCTTCTCACTGACCGTCGTCACTCATGGAAGGCATATGATGAAAAGCCTTCCCTCTTCTCCAGTAAAAAGGCACTTAAGAATATGTGTGGTGCTTTTCTGAATTACAGTCTCTGTTTTTAAATATATATAAATGAGCAGTTTAACAAGTAAATTTACATTCTGCAGCCCTCAGCTTCAGCCCTATCTTTAAATTCAAGGTGCTATCCCTGAAACAACAACATTTTTCTTCCTTGATTGCACCTACCTGATGTTCCTGCAGGCACATTTAGGAATACTATCATTGCAATTTGCATATCTATTTTAACTCTTTTAAACTGTGTGTTTACAACAATACGATGACAAAATTTGTCAGCCCAAATGACTTTCTGTTACTGGAGGGTCAGTGCTTTGCATTTTTTGTTTGAAATAACACAAGAGGTACAGCCAAGGGCAGGGGATGAAAAATTACTGGACTTTACAATCAGCATCAGGAGCATCCACAAAGGAACAATAGCAATAATAGCAAACATGTTCATCTGTGAACTCCATAGGATACCATTAAAAACTGCTTTCCTTTCTCTTTAAATAAATACTTAATATTCTGTTTCCAGTTTAGCAAAAACAACATTTAGGAATCGCCACATTACTCTGGATCGGTATCAATTTGCCTAATAGATTATTCTACCCCTGACAGCAGCCAATACTGGCTGTTCAGAAGAAGGTACAAGAAACACATTAATGATCAATTATGGAAGAATCTGCCTTTTGGGCAGCAATTCACAATTTTTATATGCTAGTCACCTTTTGCAAAAAGGATACTGGGTGTACCAAACCACTACATGCAGATATGAATAATGGGTTTTCTTCCTTCTCTTATAAATGTTCTTTGATCTGTCTAATAGTTTAAAAATCCATGTTTTCCACTATTAAATAAATTATGATCCATTGTGCTTTTCTTGTACTTTTCAGGGTGTGGTAAGGTGTAGGGGGCCTCACGGCTATTACATAAATGATACGTCAGGGTTCCCTTCCTCTACCAAGAGAGAACCTGAAGCAGTCATTCTGGCATTCCAGCTTTTAGAATCCTGAAGAATAACTCAGAGATGTGTGTCTTGTTCCCATCTTTCCAGCCTCAGTTAATTTCTATGAGCTTTGCAGAAGGCTACATTCCTCAATTTCAGAAATCATGAGGAATGAGGTGGTGCTCCCAGACACAGAATTCTATGTTTTGTGGGTTTACTTCTGTGCATTGTACATGATTAAACAGAAATCTTGTAACTGAAGCAGTATGAATTAACATTCCTTGATAATTTCTATTTGAAACAATGGTCATGTGTCTGTACCTAACAAAAGTTTTTATCCTCTTGACTTTTGATCATGCTAAGTTTTGGATATTTTTTAACTCACAGAGTAAAGGCTATGTCTAATTTTTTCAGTAGAGTTTTTTAAATTCTGGTTTTTTTCAGATTTTTGAGCTGGCTCAGATTGATGCTTTTGGGCATTGGTAGAGAGACCATGTAGCACATTTTTCAGATTTAAACAGTTTTTGAGATGGAAAGAATGTAGACAAAATAATATTTTTCAGTGGTTTTCATGTGTCCCTTGTTGGAGTATCTTGCTGAGAAATAACTAGGAGATCAGTTGCTCTGAGGGGCTTCACACATTTGAAAAATCTTGAGCTCTGAAAGGGAAAATAAGGGAGAAAAGAGGAATAGAGCTAGACTTTCCACTCTCTAGGGACAGTGTCTGACATGAGTTAGACCTACTTAAGTTTTAGATCACATAGCCTTTACTCATTTGCTTCTAGTTTCAGGACATTTTTTATTGTCATACGGTCTTAGTGCTGCACTTTTGTGTTGAAAAAGCTGTTCTGAGTCATTGCACCTAGTAATGAAAGTCAAACCAAAGAAGAGTCCCATTCAAGCACTAAATTCAGCACAGTTTGCTGTGGAGGCACAGCTGGCTGGGTAGTCCTCTGCAGCTGGGGATAAGGCTGTGAGTCAGAGATCTGCAGGATTTAACCTCAGGGGCAATGGAGCAGCTCATCTGCTATTCAGCATGGCCCACTTGAGACAGGGAGAGACTGAGGAGGGAGGGATCTGATGTGCAGCTAACCCAGTAACAGTGACAGCACTGAAAAAGCAAATCTGATTATTATAATCTTGGTGTCTCTTCTGCATACTACCCAAGCTGCTAGTCTACGTATAAAAAAGCAAAACGCCATGCAAGTCCCCTGTGTATTGTTCTTCTCCCTATTGTGCTTAATGACTGATCAGTTATATAAAGCAGGTACAACTCTCTGATAATGCTTATGTAAGTACCTATTTAGTAATCCTTCTCTGAACATCAAGTTTTAACTGATGGAATTTATTAACATTTATATTGCTGTAGAGCTGAGAGACATCAGCTAGGTTACAGATACCTTGTGCTAGGTGCTGTAAAAAGAGAGACTATCAGCATGCCACATGAATCCTTGCTCCATATATTTATTTTATGAAATATATCTTCTATATTTGCATTAATGCGAGGTGACAGAACATTGTAAAATTGACCAGCAATTTATAGCCTCTTTATTTTTTAATTAAAAACATAAATATGCTCCTATGTAGCAAAAGAGAAGTTTTCTAAAATGAATTCAGAATTACTTAACCATCTTCATTCCTTACACCCACAGCTGTAGAGGATTTTCCTATAAAGATATGGAAATAATTTGACTTTTAAAAAATATCAAGGAATAAATGAAGAAATAATCATAAGCTTTTATTAATTTAGGCTAATATAGCAGTAGGTGAAAGATTAACTTGTTGCAGTGCACAAATAATGATTCAAAACTCACAAACAATACCTTTATCAGTTATTGAGGAGTAAAATGTCCCTTTAACAAACTAATGTAGACATTTGGAACTATCATCTGCTCAGGTGCATGGGAGGCTGGGAGGAGACAGAGCCAGGACAGGTGATCCAGACTCACCAGGGGGATATTGCAGATCATACAGCATCATGCTCAGTATATAAAGCAGATGAGGAAGAAGGAGAAAGTGGGGCTATTTGTGGTTGTGGTGTTTGTCTTCCCAAGTCACAATTACGTGTGATGGGGTGCTGCTCTCCTGGAGATGGCTGAACATCTGCCTGTCCTTGGGAAACAGTGAATTAATTCCTTGTTTTGCTTTGTTTGTCTGCGTGGCTTTTGCAATAGGAGACCGAGATTCAGTAGTTCTGCTGCTAGAAGTAGTTATCAATAAGGGTGAAATTGAACTTACTATACATGTAGTTGGAGGAAAACTCAAAGAGTTGAATTCGCTCAGTGTCCTGAAAGAGCCAATGCACAGTCAGATGTGGGACTGTTATTCAGCTGTAAGAGATTTTTAAGCAGGGTATGATTGTACAAGGGGTTTGAAGAGTAGAACTTACACTTAACCAAACAGGAAAAGTGAGCTAACAGACATGCACTTTTGTCTGAGTTCAAGGAAGGAAAAATTGAAGACATGGAGGTAAGTGGAAGGTAAAAGGCAAAAAGGTTTTCTGAAGAGAAATTTGGCCTCACCAGTCTGCTACCTATTCCTGGCCAAGGCACTTTCTAGACACAGAAAACACAACTGATCTATCCTACCACACATCACCTGAAGGATTCCTTGATACAGGGCATTGGTGCTTGAAGTTTACATAAATTTGTATAGCAGAAATAGAAAATATATAGAAAATATTTTTTTTTCTATATATAGAAAAAAATCATTGAAGAAAAGTCCCTCAAAGATTTTTAGTATACATACACCTATTCTAATTAGAAAGTCTGTGAGCCATGGAGGTAAAGAGACATTTTGAGGGAAGTAAAGCTGCATACTCAGCCCATTTTTATTCTTTTATACATGTGGGCTATTGACAAATAGACCTTTAGTCTGATCAGTATGACCATCCTCATTCTTATCTGAACAGCACTGCATTATGTGACAGGAAGTTATTAATTAAGCTGGAGAAGATGTAGGAATAATTCCAGAATTTTAAAATGGATAAAGCCAGGGCTGTATTAGCTATCACAGCAGTGATTCTTCCCATCAGCTCTGATGAGGCCATTCTGGGCACCATTCTAGTCTCCTTAGAAAAAAAGAGATATGGAGTTCTTCCAGAGAGTGCAATGAAGGACAACAAAGACAATTAAGGGAGTGGAATACCTCATATTTGAAGAAAGGCTAGGAGAGCCACAACTGTTTAGTCCAGAGAAAAGAAGACACAGGGACATCTTATTAATATATATAAACACCTAGAGAGAGGATGAAAAGAATTCAAAGCCAGGCTCTTATCAATGGTACCCAGTGACAGAAACACAGGGACACAAACCAACAGGCACAAACTGAAACAGAGGAGGTGCTGTCTGAACATTGTGATACATTTTCTCACTGTGAGAGTGACCCAGAACTGGCACCTGTTGCCCAAATAGTCTTGACATGGTCCTGGGCAATGTGTTCTGAAATTGATAGTCCAACCAAATAATTCCTGTGGGAGGTGTGTATTAATTACCTTTTCCCAACTTGAAAATTATTAAACATGAATTTCATTTAAAATGCAAAGGTCAGAAAGAATTCAGCTATTTTGAATCATTAACTGGTCAAGACTGTTATTCGCAAATTTAACAGAAGCACTGAATATATTGTGGCTAAATCTAGTTCTTTACCAACTTAAATTAAACATCTTTTTCCATGAGTTAATTGTGTGGTTGAGTCTTCCTGGGAAAAATATATTGTGGAAACATTTATCTCAGGTGCATTTCTGAACTGATTCACAAAAGCATACACCAATATTTTCATAGGAATTAGGATCTTCTTAGCTGTATTCCACAGGGGTAGAAAATATTTGACAGGAAATATGTTTTCTAGCATGTTCAGATAAGCTGTCCTCTGGTTGTTTAAGATTTAAGTTCTTATCACCTTAATAGTCATTCTTGTCAAAGCAGATACACGAACAGCTGAGGTCTATATTTATAGAGACTTATGTTGAATCCTAGTATTTTATTTAGGGAAAGGTGATATTGGTAAGTTGTCTCAAGGGTCAAAATTTACCACTGGAGCAAATCCAAACGGATTTTAAGAGATTGTCATCACAGAGACTGATCTTGATAACTAGTGGTCTCAGTGTTGTTTCTATATGAGGCACTGCTCAACATGAGGCCTGCAGATGTCCCCAGGAGAAGAGGGAAGATATAGGAAGAAGCTGGTTGGGCTATATAGGAAGAAGCTGGTTGGGCTCAGCTTAGCAGGTAGTAAGGACCAATGTGGAGCAGTAAATGTTTTTAGGAGGAGGAAAAAAAAGGAAGCTGGAGGAAAAGATGCTGGAGATCCTGAAGATGGCCATAGGAGCAAGGAAGGAGCAACCCGATGCAGATGGAACAGAGGCAGTGGTGCCCTGCTCCCAGCTGTGGATGAGTGTTGGGGCACTGTACTCTGTTTCTGGAAGTAAGGTTTAAATGAGTTTAAAATTTGTACTGGTGGTGCAAGTGGGAAAGTCTGTGAATACTGTCTGGTGGGTTGAGGTGGGAGTTGGTGGTATGGTCCTTCACACAGTACTTAAAGCATTTATGCCCATGGCAGTTCCACTGTCTGTGTGGAAAGCTCTGTGTGTTCTTTGCCAGGTACACCTTTTTGTCTGAGCCCATGGAAGGCTCAGGCTGGGGGAGGCTGGTATTCAGCACACATTTTGGCCCTGCTCTGACTCTGTGTTTTCTCTGCATGTCTGCACATCAGTGGGGCTCATGTTCACACTGACACAGCCCAAAGAGGGATCAGCTGCATTATTATCTAAATCCCAGCAGTGTGCTTGGATCCAATGATGACATGAATATACACTATTTCTGCACAAACAGAATTGCACAGAGAAAAGCAAGGAGGATGGCAGATGGGAGCTGCAGCTCACCAGGTGTGGAGGTTTACAGGGACTCCTTCTCTGGTGTTTTGACTCATTATCTTTTCATATGGTACTTTCTCAAAAAAAGCCAATGTAGTTCTGGTCTCTCAATTATCTGTCTGTGTGATTGTACACATGTACATAACTATCTATAATCTTTCTCTGTAATATTGCCAGAGTGATTTTTTTAAAATCAGAACAGTTGCCAGTAGCTCTGTCTCTGCCTGTTTTATTCTCCAGTGAGGGTACAATTTCACAGAGCAGATCTAACCATTCTGATTTCCCAGAATGTATGAAAGTTTGATCTTTTTAAAAGGAAAGATAGGAAAGGCACCTTGAGTATTATTGCTACTGCTGCTTCTCTTTAATGGTTATATGGTGACACTGCTTCGCATAGGATTACTGTCACTGGCACAGAGGGGATGGGAGATTGGCTGCCTTGAGGGCTGAGATGAGATGATAAAGGAAAGAGGATGTTACCTCTGCAGCATCTGGCTCCATCTCTCAATTTTCATTCCACGTGTTCTGTGTGGAACCAAAGTAGGGTTTGTAGCAGTTTCTTGCCTTTGCACTACTGCCATTGTTAGGCAACTGAAAAGACAATGAGAGAATTGTGAAAAATCTATTTTACTTAGAATAGCTGTACTGTGTAATTATTCAAGAGGGCTTAGCAGGCAAATGAGATAAAGCCAAAAGTTAGGCAGATCACCAAAGGTACAGAATACAGTGACAGAGTGATGCATAAAATTCTTTGGAAAGCATTGATGTAATTATATTACTAATGTCCTCATATTGCAGTGAACATGGTTTTCAGAGTGCTGCATTTCTGCTTAACTGAAATGAAATCCCTAAATTTATTAACTAATTTTTGCTTTGTGCAGCAAAGGCTGAAGCTTTTTCTGCAAAAATCAGATTCCAGTACACTGACTCATTTGGAATACAGCAGTTAGAGCCAATCTGAGCCATTTTTACATTATGTGTACCAAAAGTGTCACAAATAAGACTGTAATTGTAGGAGAGAAAATTGTAAAAGGAGTCAGAGGCCCAACAGTGCATGGAGAAGAATAAATGTTTTAGCTGGCCTCCACGTGTCAGAGCACATTTCCCTCTGTGGGCAAGGTCATGTGTGTGTCTTGAGTTTGCACCTGATGTCAAAAACCAGCTGCTCTGCCAGCAGTTTTACCTTTTCACTCTCCAAAGTTGTGTCTATCCCACATAGTTTAATTTAAAAGGTTGTCCCATAAAAATCTCAGAAATGAGAGATTTGAGTTTTCTATTGAAACTTTCCCATAGCAGTCTATTACTAGATGCTTGTTTGTTTCAGGGAAAGGTAATTAAAGAGCCAGAAGAGAAAAGAAGGAAAAAAAAGGTATCTCACCTTTCTGGCATATTTTCAAATTATTCAATTAGAGACACACTATACAAAATTTGTTTAAAGACGTGATTGATGTTGGATCTTTAACAAGGCGCTGTCATTGGATAGAGGGGCTTTTTATTAATGCATGTGGCGTGACAGAAATGTGTGGGACAGGATGCCAGGCTGTTGACAGTGTTTGTGTGTTGTATATGTTTTACATGAAGAGATGGGCTGTGTAAAGATGCATTTTGTTTCTTCTTTCACTGGTTCATTTCTTTAATCTGAACTGAAACTGAACTGAAAGATCTTACTGTGAGGCAAGCAGTTGTGAGTGAAAAGGGCTGTTAAAATCTACCTTGAAGGAGAATATTTTATATATAGACTGTTATTTTCTTTTTAAAAGCTTAGTGATTGCACTCTATGCCATGCATACTGCAGAGGGCTGCAAAAACACTCATGATCATTTCCTGAATTTCTGTGTATATATACATGCACATATATGAAGATGTATATGTACATATATTTCATACACACATATTCATCTATAAGCATATACATCTGGATGATGTGTAAATATGTATACATGATATATACATATGGGTGTATATATATGTCAGCACCATCAATAAGAGAAGTAAAATGCTGTTAGCACTGCCTATCAACAGATTTTAGAGGTAGAAGCTGTTTGGTGGGAGGGCTTTTCATCACATATAGAGAAGAAAAACAAATCCTGTGAAATCCTTATTATCTTTGAAAATGCACTTCAAAATGGAGCAGTCTTTTTTTTTCTTATGGTCATTTAATCTGTCTCTAAATAGACATATTCTCTTTTCCTCTTTCTATCTATTTATTAATTCTGTAGTGATTAGTTGCCTTGTGCACAAAGTAGCCCTGATGAAATCAAAAATTTGATTGCTTTTATTAAGAGATTATAGCTACATCTTGCATACAGATACCAGTAGCTCTGGGGAAACCTAAGGTGGTCT
This sequence comes from Ammospiza caudacuta, assembly GCF_027887145.1. Lineage (NCBI taxonomy): Eukaryota > Metazoa > Chordata > Aves > Passeriformes > Passerellidae > Ammospiza > Ammospiza caudacuta. The sequence goes on from NC_080595.1 coordinate 85,857,028, forward strand.
TGCACAGTGTTGGAAGAAGTTAAAATGTAGGTACTAGTCAACAGTTTAAAACCCATTCTGGAAATACACACAATGACATTTTCCACCAGGCTTCTAAGGAAGATTCAGACAGTAGTTAGGGGTACAGAAAACAAGAAATTTTGTTCAAGAAACACTAAAGAAAATAGTTTCATAAATTGGTTAATGGTTATTTGTTTTATCCAAAAGACAATTTGTGATTTTTTTGCTTTTCTTCCTAAAGATCTCTAAGATTTTTTTATTAGGAATTAGAAATGGATAAGCATGGTAAATACTTTCACAAAGAATGGGATTTGAAACTGAAAACACTTATGTACTTGAATAACTTTACTGAGATTTGTGCTTGACCAAGTATGTATGTATGCATGATTTGCCTTTCAACATGACTTGATCTTTTGCTTGTATCCAAGTGCTAAGAGCAGGCCCTGGAAGGAACCCAGCATTACTCAAAGTGGTTTCATGCAAGTCTTAATTCAGAGGCCCCTTTTTTTTGATGTTTTTACAAACATAATTGAATGTAGTCTGAGCATCAAGTCCATTCACAAAAAAATTGCAGCCAGACAATAACTCTTTCAAAACTGCTTTTGTGATTGCTTTTGCTACAGCACCAACTACTTAAAGCATTGAAGAATTGTCCAGTAAATAAAAGGTACTGTTAGAAACTGCTAATAAAATTTAGAAAACCATGCAGTGACAAATTCCAAAAGAGCAGTCTTTTGATAGAAATGATGCTCGTGTTAAAGTAACAAGGGGTAGAAAATGAAAGGTTCAGAAAATCTGACTTTATAGAGTGACACACTCAGACTCATTTCCTATAGGTCTAAAATGAAATTTCCACTTAAGAATAAAGATTTTGAACAAATGGCAGAGTTAGCAGATAGCACTACAGGACCTTGGAATTTGGAGAAAATACGTTAACACAAACATGTTGTGTACATATTAAAAGAAATAAGGAGGAAAAGGCAATAAAACAAAACATTTTTCTGAATATATGTCTCAAGACCTGCACTCAGACAATGGAATTTTTTCATCTGTTATATCAGAGCCATTAGATGAGCTCAGTAAATTTACCATTTGAAAACAACTGGGTAAAATATAGCCATTTATTTCAATGAAAGAGCTGTTCACACTATAGCCATTTTAGGTATGAAAAAATATTGTTTGGGACAAAATATCTGAAAAGGAAGAAACTAGGCAACACTGTTAGGAAACAATTTTTCTATTGAAGAATCTCCTAAAATTGGCCGAATGCTCTTGCAACAGATAACAAGCTATATTTCCTGACTAAAGAGTCTGAGAAATTCTTAATTGCCCATAAATCCATGTACTAGAAAGTTTGGAAAATTTAATGAGTTGGCAACAGACTTCAAAGAAAAGGATATAATGCAGACTGAGTTACTGGAAACTAAAGGACAGTGAATAAATAAGAAGGACTGCAGCTGAAGTGTTGGCGATTTAGGACAAACTAACCCATATACTTTGTAGATTTAATCTTTTTTTCATGGTCAAGGATATCAGTCTTCTACAATGACGATGACTTCTACATATAGTTTGAGGCATGAATTTAAAAAAATAATACATATCTTGCCTTATTGAAAATTATCTTGAACTGTTCATTTTCCTCACTTGTGTCTTTAGTTGCTTGAAACAGAAGAGTCACATAAAGGACAACACTGTAATCTTTTAAGAGTGATGAAAGGTGGTCAGGTCTTCGTGTGGTCTCATCCTCCCATGCACTCTCACAGCCCCACATAATCAGTGTCATGTTTCTTGCACCCAAGTGAGAAACTCTACTACTCTCACTGCTGTACTGTGATACCTCACTGCTGTAAGCTCTTTTTGTTTCTCTGTTCTTTGAGAGTTTGATGTGGCCTGACTTGTTCACTCATATATAGAAAAAACTGGTTTTTCGAGGCTTGGGCCTTGCATCTTTGAACTTCTAATTAAAATGCTGATTGGGACTCTGATTACATGTCTGATCACTTCTTTAAAATCTATGTATGCTCCATTAGAACACTGTTCAAAAGCTTCTCCTTTTTCACATCTCAGTTAGCATTTGTGAAGCTTCTGTTTCCAGCCTACCACAGAAATGAAGACATTGCAAAAAAAAGCTTACAAACATCAGTTAGTAGGAGCAGCACTAGCAGATCATAGAATCATAAAATCTAACCTAAGGGTTGGAAAAGACCTTTAAAATCATTGCGTCCAGCCATCAGCCCAGTACCCCCACCATGTTCACCATTAAAACATGTCCTCAGTCATGAGCCACATCCATTCTGCTCTTGAACACTTCCAGGAATGGTGACTACATCACCACCCTGGACAGCACATTCCAATGCTTTAAAACACTTTCAATGAAAAAAAAATTCTAATATCTAATCTAAACCTCCATTTCATCTTGTCCTGTCCATTGTTACCCAGAAGAAGAAATTGACACCCACCTCACTGCAGCTTCCTTTCAGATAACTGTAGACAATGATAAGACCATCCTCCCCTAGCCTCCTTTTTTCCAGATTCAACAATCCCAGCTCCTGCAGCTGCTCCTTATAGGACTTGTGCTACAGCCCCTTCATCAGCTCCACGGCCCTTCTCTGGGCTTACCCAAGGATCTCAATATCTTTATTGTAGTAAGGGGCCCAAAACTGAACACAGCACTCAAGATGTGGCCTCACCAGTGCTGAATACAGGGGGATGACCACTACTCCAATCCTGCTGGCCACATTATTTGTTATACAGGCCAGGATACCATTGGCCTTCTTGGCCACCTGGGCAAACTCTGACTCACGTTCAGCCAGCTGTTCATGTTTATGTTCATGTTTGGCACTTCCAGGTCCTTTTCCTCTTCCCCCAGCCTGTAGCATGGCCTGGGGTGTTGTGATCCAAGCACAGGACCCAGCACTTGGCCTTGTTTTACTCATACAAATGGTCTCAGCCCATCAATCCAGTCTGTCCAGATCCTTGTGCAGAGCCCTCCTTCCCTCCAGCAACTCAACACTCTCACCCAACTTGGTGTTGTCAGCAGACTGACTGAAGGTGCACTTGATCCTCTCATCCAGATCATCAATAGATATTAAACAGGACTGGCCCCAGTGCTGAGCCTTGGGGATCCCCACTAGTGAGCAGCCCCCAGCTGCTGTGGCACCATTCAGGCACTCTCTGGGCCTGGCCAGCCAGCCAGCTTTAATCCAGCAAAGGGAGCACCTGTGCAAGCCATGGGCTGCCAGATTCTCCAGGAGAATGCTGTGGGAGGCAGTAACAAAAGCTTTACTGAAGTCCAGATAGACAACACCCACAGCCTGCTCCTTATCCACTGGCAGGTCACCGGTACTGAATGGAGATCATGCTGGTGAAGCAGCACCTGCCTTTCCTAAACCTTTCCTGGCTGGGCCTGATCCTCTGGTTGTCCTGTATATGTTGTTTCATGATGCTCAAGATGGTCTGCTCCATGACCTTTGCTGGAAATAAGATGGGATCACATTTCCATCTTCTGGTCATTTAGGACCTGCCTGGTGGACCAGGACTGCTAGTAAATTACTGAAAGCAATTTGGTGAATGATATATAAATAAAACCACATAATGTGGCATCCTATATTCACTTTGATAAAAATCTTGTAAAAAAATGTTTCTCTAAACATGTTACAGTATATGAAATAACTCTACTTAGCCATGTAAATAAAGTTGTCCAATTCAAGTTTTGCCATCTCAGAAGCTATTGGATAACATTCCTACTAAATGGCTGTGAGAAGTCCTGAATAAATCCCAGTCATTCCAAAACTCAAATAAAACCAGTCATTTATGAATGACTACATAAACACAGTAAGATGAAGTATATCTTGTGTAATTTTCATCTTCTGTAGACACTTAGGAAACAGGCATTCTGAAAAACTCAAAACTATCATAATAACTATCTTAGATTGACTATGTATTGTACACACTAAAAATGAAAGTACTTGAAAACCCATTTTTCTGAGGCTTTGAAAATAAGTGTTAATAAAGCAGTTCTATTTTGTATTTGCTACAATTGCAACAATTGTAACAATTCTGTCCCAAGGACTGGAAAGTATTTTTGAGACTGTAACAGCAGAACAGGTATCTGATTTGGGCTCATAATTTGTTTCTCATTTCTCCTTGCTTAATGACCGACCTACACCAGACCAGCTTTTAGGTGGGAGTATTCCCTTTTTGTGTAGGAACAGGTCTGCCTAAAGAGAGAAAATATTAGAACCAAAGCTTAACCATCTCTTCATGTTTGTTCTCTCCCCTCCTTCACAGAGCAACGTTCAGCCAGGTTTCTACTTGACTCATGGTGCCACAGAGCAAGAGTATAGGGTGTTTAAGGCTTTCCTCCCTGGCATAAAAGGTCTGGCTAGTTAGACAGAATCTCAGCAAAGATCTCAGCTAGTTAGACAGAATCTAAGCATAAAATCTCTTTTCAATGTGAGAACCACAACTGAAAAAGTCACAGAAAAATAAAACCTTTTCCAAACCATCTGCCCACAACTCTATTCAATGCTCTTCATCAGTCTAGGGTTTTTTTCTTCCTTCTTGGGGGGCACTGACATGATGCACTTCCAAAGTAAAAGGTGACATCTGCTGTGAAAGCAATGAAGATTATTAGTGTGTCTAACTTCAAATGGTTTCCAATCTTTCAGTGATTATGGATGCTTCCTATCAAAACTGTCCAAGATGCTGTAACTTTTATATGGGTTTCTGCAAAAAGATAAACCTTGGAAGTTGCTGGACTGTAAAATAGAGGTACACTATAACCCTGGCAAACCTTTAAAAGATAAATCTTGGCAGCCACTAGACTGTACAACATTAACACACTCTGACACCTTTGGATGTCTGAAACTCTAGAGAAGGATCCGAGAGGTTGTTTTTCTCATGTAACAGAATGAAGAAGACAGTGTTACCTCAAAAATGCACCTGGCTTAAGTGCATTCACAACTATGCTGTGTAAGTACTTATATCGTTAGTGAACTCTTTCTAGAAAGGCAACAGTTGGAATTACTTAGTTGGTTTATGTTGGCTTACACTCTGTAATGATAACTATGAAACAAAGTCTGGCAATTCCAGTTCTCAGAACAATGCTTTATCTCTAAAACATAAGCTACAGAAATAGTCAATAATTTTAATGACAATGTAACATTTTTAGTAATTTTGCAGGTTTAAAAAGTTTAGTCTTAAAAACCTTTCCAGAAATGCAAATTCTAAACTCACTTATCCGAGAGACTGTACCACCTAGGAACTTCTAAGAGCTGGGTAACTAGACTCGGATTTCTCTGTCCCAGCTGCAGTAGCAGCTACCTGAATTTTCTTTGTACGATTTCACATAGGTCTTGCTATGATGCAGCAGCACTTGCTTGACCTCCATACTTCCTTCTCACAAATTCCTACTTGGCATTTTCCTCTGTTCTGTTGCAGCACATTTGCCTGCACTCTGACTCTGTGTCCTCGTCTTCACGCTTGTCTGCCACCCCTCTGCATCCCTCCTGGTCCCTACATTAGTCTCACTCAATTTGCTGTCCTGTTTCCAAATGCATTTTCCCTCCCCACTGCTCCCACTGTATCTGACATGTCCATATTCCCCTGTCCCCAGCTTGGCCCTCACAGAATAGCAAACAGACCATTAGCTTCTCTGATGGCATCCTGTCTTCTGCTCGATTGCAAATAACAAGGAGTGGCATCCATCTTCACTGGTTTACCCTCACTTTCTTCCAGAAACCTTAAATGGATCTGGCAACCAATCTTCTGAGATCGGGTTTGGCCTGGTCACGGTCTTGACAATGGGAGGTAGAAAGCATTTTACTTACAGATCAAGTTTCACCGCTTTTAAAATGAAAAATTAACAATAAGTGTGTCATATGCTAAAATTTACTAGTAATGTATTGATAAAACCCCTCTAACTAGTCTTTCCTTTGATTTGAACAGCAGGAAGGCTGGTGGTGCTGCTCATAGAGATCCTGCACAGCAGGGATGGTGGTGCTGCAGAGGTGCGAGCTCAGGGCAGATTTGAGAATAGGGCTTTTCTTTTGGTACTGGTCAGACTGTGCTCCAGTGAAAACCTTACAAAATATTAGCATCATTTACTGAGTCTCAGCCCTAAATAAGTGAACCTTGCTTGCTTCACTGGATTTCACCTCTCCATGGAAAGTTGTTCTGTGCTTTGGAACAATTCTGCCATTTCTGTGACATCTTTCTGTAAAAAACTAGAAATGATGGCAACTTCATTATGGTATCTCTAGCTGCACTCTGTAGAAAACTAATCATGATCTAAAACTAAATCCTGGACCTAATAAAATACTTTGCCTTCTATGACTTCAGAAGCTGTATTTTATTTCTAAAGCTAATCTATCCTTAATGTATGGGGAGGGAGGACAATAGACCATGTAATCTCAGTGCAGGCTGGGAATCTCAGGCTTGGTGGGTTTTGACAGTTTTGAATAGCAATCCATCACTTAACAGACAAATAGAGGCTACAGTCTCTTTGCAGCAGCTCTTTTTCAACACCAAGATGACATCCATCCCTCTGCAAGGGAATGTACAATGTCATTCTCAGAGAGGAATAGATTTCAAACACTACTGGGCTGGAGCAGGCTGTTTGCAAGGTGGTTTGAGTGTTTTTTGGTTTATTTTCAAGAAACTGGTTCTCCAATGGTGAGTTGATATTTTTGTCACCCAGATTTACCAGCAAGTGCATACCAAAGTACTATACCTAAATAGTGAATAACAGCAAACAGAGGATCACAGACATGTAGCTACATGTCACAGGGAAAACAAGAATTTATACTGGCATATGCAAAACTCCATCTGAAAGCAGAACTGATGCAATGTGTACATCAGAGCATATCCTCTATTGTTATTTTCTTTCATGAAAGTTTTGACACCAGGGGAAAATGTTTGTAAAGATTTGTCTAAGGCAAACTGCATTATATATATACATAATACAGTGACTTTCCTGGTGAGTTCTTCAGAGGGTGGGATGTAATACAAGTATAATTTCAAGTTTGACTCAGTATAGTTCATCAAAACATTTTTACTCAGTATAGTTCATCAAAATAGTTTTGTTAGGACTTGATCATAAAATATATTGTACATGTAACAATCAATACTGTGTACTCATAAAGAAAGATCAAAACAAATGAAAATCTAAATGTTAGATTTTCTTAACTATTTCTTTCTTTTACTATACAGTACTTTTCTTCATCGTGGTGACCTTGTTAGAAGTCTGACAGATCATTAGGGACCATGCTTTCCCATGATATTATGTAAGATACTTTCCTCTCAGAGGTCCACAGAACTTTCTTTTCACTTACATTTGCAAATAGAACTGAGGGATTATGCATCTAGGTATTTCCTTCATTATTTATTATCATGAGCATGTGTTCTTTGAATAAATTTGAGAAGTCATTTGGATTGATGGATATAAAAATTTAATCCATCAGGGACTGGATTTAGCAAAATTTCAATATTAACAATTAACCAGTAGATGTGCTTGTTAAGAACAATTTCCCTGGAAACAGTATATCATAATAAAAAAGTAGTATAACAAGCCAAGAACTCTTTCCTAGTAAATCATTTCCTGCTGTATTTTTTGATATTCATTCTGATAAAGAGGAATATAGTAATTGTTTAATTGTTTCCTGTTGATATGTCCAATTCAGTGGCTCTCAGTCATCAGTCACCCTGTGGCCCTGCAGCAGTAATTTGGCAGTTCCATAGATTTTTAAGCCATCAGGGACCATTAGATCATCTTGTCTGATCTTTCTGCATAAAGCAGGTCAGAGAATTTTGTCTAGTTATCTCCTGGATTGAGTGGAGCACCGGGTATATAACCAAAGCTCATACTTATGTCAAAAAGTTTACCTTTTTGTTGTTTTTAAATGGGAAACATTACCTTTTATTTCATACCTAAGGTGTGCAGATCCATTAATGTTTCCAAAGAGCCTAAGATACTGGGATTTAATGTGCTATAAATGTGAACAGTATAAATATTTCCAGTGATGACCTAACCAGGATTTTTTAATCAATATGATGAATTGGATAGCAGGACAAATGAATCTGTAGTGTCTCCAGCAGGAAGGAGCTTTGCCAATTCAATTCAAGATTTTTTTATTATAATATTTGCTGATAATTTGGAGAAGGAAAGATATACAGTGCAAAATGACATTTTAAAAATGCAAAAATAAAAATGTCAACCAGAAAGTAAATATTCAACGTCATTAAATTAAATTTATTAAATTTTCCTTAGATTTCAGATTAAAAATTCACAGAGATTATAATTCCTTTTATCTTCATTAGCCCATATATGTGCTATTAATTATTTGTTAGGCATTTATGTGATAATTTTAGTGGTGAGAATGTAAACCTAAAATTCTTTTACTCTAAGATCACTGGGACAATATAGTGGTGCTTGCCCTGCTCACTCTGTGAGCCAGAGCCTCCCTCTGAAGTTAAGCAAGAGGTATTGCCCAACCTGCCTGAGATTGCAAAGTGCATCCCAGTTCCATGCCTGCTCCTCTGCCTTTGCATCAGGCAAAAGTAATTTATACACAAAGGGATGGAGACCTCTCTGAACAACTGCAATGACAGGAGTAGGTAGTCCACATGATTTCTGACTTCAATGAATGTGTTTTTAGTATGGCTTAGCCAGGCTTTCTATCAGAGAAATCTACCTAAAAAAAGGCAAACCTTTAGAAAAGTACTTATGTTCACTGGTTTATATTTGCCTTTTTAGCATCATTGTCCTTCAGTTTTCCACACTGAGCAGTATCGTTCTTGCTGCTGTGACTCTTCTCCGGATCTTTCTTGAAGAAGTTCCTATTCAAGCAGCTTTTGTGAACTTTCTTGATGGTCAGAATTTCAATTAACAACAAATCTCCTTTAGAAGAGGATGTAGTCAAGGCCATTTTGGTTTATTATGTATACTGTCTATTTATATTTACCTACAGTCTGTGTATATTTAGTCTCTTTAAAACACACACACAGATGTATTTGCTGAACAAACAAATAGCTTCTATTCCAAAGTTACATTTACAGTGAGCAGAGTGAAACTTTTAAGGTTGGCAGTACATACACGGAGTGAACTACTACATAAGAGACAATGAAACTGGTTCTAATGGTTTAAAACCCTGCCACATCCAAAGATTATTTTAAAAAAATTAAAGTAATAAATTAAAGATACTAAGACTTCAGGCTTGTTGTTTTACCTCGGAATAGCTAATATGGCAACGTATCATTGTTTAAGTCCAGCTGGCAACCAAGCACTATACAGACACTCAGTCCTATCCTACACCCCCACAATGAAATGGGGAAGAGAATCAAGACAAAACTACCAGGTTGAGATAAGAACAGTTTAATAATTTAAGAAAGTAAAACATAACATAATAATAATAGTAAATAACAACAACAACAACAATAATAATATAAAAGTAAAAACAGTGATGCACAATACGATTGCTCACCATCTGCTGGCTGATGCCAGACCCATGTTTCTGACACCCAATCAGCCCCCTTTCCAGGTAATTTCCCCAGTTTTTATACTAAGCATGCTGTTCTATGTTGTGGATTACCCCTTTGGGCAGCTCAGCTCACCTGTCCAAGCTAAGCTCCCTCCCAAGTTTTTTGTGCTCTTCTTCACTGTCTGAGCATGAGGCACAAAAATGTCCTTGACTTAGGATAGACACTTCTTAGGAACAACCAAAACATCAGTGTGTTATCAACATTATTCTCACACTGAATCCAAATCTCAGCACTCTACCAGAAACAGAAAAGAAATTAACTAATTAACTTTTTCTCAGGCAAAGACAGGACACGATAAAAACAAATACTCTAAAATTTTAAAAATTAAAAGGAAGTTGGTTCAATCCATTGGAAATTTACAGATTCTGTAATTTAAATTTTTGGAAAGCATTAAAATAAGTGGCACTTTTTCATGGTCCTGTAGTAGCTGCTTATCTGAGCAATTTGACTCTGATATCCACTGCAAGCAGCAATAAGTAGATTATGGTCCTCCTGTTATTGCTCCATTTCTTCCTTGGTATTGAAAAGCTGTGTCCTTTCTTTATCATTCACCACAAAGATGTGGAAGAGGAGGAGGAGGTGACCAGTAGGGTTATGGGGGCACGGAAACACACTCCTGTGGGAGGGGAATCCCATGAAGGAGACTGTCAGAACAGGCAAGGAATCTCAACATGTGAGCCAGAGAGCATCAAGCAAATGTTGGAGATGTCCTCTTTTACACACAAAAAAATTATGAAGCTGAGGGGAAAGAGTCATTCTAGTTTACTTACAATAGAATAATAATACTTTTTTTCTTTTTTCCTTTTTTTAATTACTGCTTTGGAAAGGAATGTGGATAGCACCATCACTACCACGCCTTCAAAAATGCAACTGGATTTAGCATGTGTGACAGGTAATCTGAAAGGTGCTGTTAGTCTTGGTTGAGGATTTGTAATTGCACCCATATACATAAAAACCATTTGTGCCTTTTAAAAAAAATTACATTACAAGATTTCAATGAAAAACAGCATAGATACTGAGAAATAGCAGAATGGAAAGAAAAGAAATTATTAGTTTAGGATCCTTGCAAATCTTGAAGTTTCCTGGCATGCAAAACTCCTACATTTTTCTTGCCAAGAACAAGAAAATACATATTTCATCACAATGGCCTTAACTTTGACCGGTGCATTGTGGCTTTTATGTATTATTTGTATTATATTGATTTAGAGTAGAATTCATCTTCACTACATTTAGTCATTTAAAGTTAAGGGTTTCATCTAAGCTATTTGTCCAGGTTCCCCTTATAGTAAATGGAGAAAGATAAGTTCCTCCAAATGGCAATTCATCCCATTTTCAGATAGGTGTCTGAGATAGACTGGATGAATTGCTCTCCACTGCAGTCTCTCTCCATTGCTCTAGAGAAGTGCAAGTGACTTGCCCAGGCTAAGCACCCAACTTTCAGATGGCTAAAAATTAGTCAAAATCAATCCCTCCCACATATCTTCATTCAAGGGATGTACTTAACTATGAAATGTCTCATAGTCAATTTGCCATGTGTTATGTTGCTAAAATCTGATAACTGATATTTCTTTGGAATCATATACTTTAATGAGCAACCATAATATCAAATAATAGTAAAATTACATATGAGCAAGTGGTTGACCAATACATGACATTAATGTGCACATAAATCATTCTCACAGTCTCCTTCAAAGAAGGGTATTCATTCAGGTTTCTACTAGAAAACAAAGCTAGGGGTTTTTTTTGAAGCACCAGTTATGATTTCATTTTTAAATATTTCAGAGCTGCAAGAACTAAGTACTCCTGAAAAATCAGGCTGATAATTTTATTTTAGGGTCAAAGTAGGGGAGGAGTTGCAGTATTTTTTTTCTATTCAACAGGAATTGTATGTTCAGATTTTATTATGTGTAAGTATGAGATGTGTAGTACCCACAGCTATTAATTTCTTTGAGTGTCTGGGTTTGGAAATGATGCAATAGATATCAACAATATGGTCTCTTAGCAACCTCAATTAGTGTTTGGAACAAAGGAGGGTTTGCAAGCTTTGACTTTTTCCCATGTGTTCACAAAATCTTGTTTGTGTGTGAGCACATTAGTGAATGAAAGCACTACTAAGAGTTCTTAAAATGGGGGAGACAGGCCATCAGCTTCATAAATTATGAGAACAAGCATTGCAGGGCAAGCAAGAACGGCCCTCGTGGAGCCCTGCCTCTTTCCCTGCGCACCTGACAAGATATGCACATCCCCTAGGTGGCTGAGTTAGCCATGCACGCCTGCACATCACAGCATGCTTTCCTTCCAAATGCTGGTAGGAAGGGCTAAAAAGTCACTGCAAATTAAGTGTCACACCTGGCAGCAGTGTAGGCAGGAAGTTGCTACCAGACCTCCTATTTCTTTCCTGTCAACAAATTGCCCTCTGACCTGGAAGGATACGTCTAGAGTGAGAAATTATTTGCCCTAGATCCAAACTGGTTCTATGTCCTGTTCAATTAAAAGCAGGCTTGCAAGGATTTAAATGCTTTTAGCTCAGTGGATGCACCAGTTTCATTAGCCAACTGCTCCAGAAATAGCAATATTTTCAATGCCTGGTCCTATGGATGTGTCTTATGGAAGTACAAGGTTCCTACTGATAGATAGGAAGATTTCACCAATAAAAATATTATTTTGGTTTCTTATTTTCTCTCTCTAATTATAGCTATATCCTCTGACCATATTTTGTGAAATATCTCTAAAGTTTGGCACTTGCATATTCAAAAATAAATCACATTCTTGCTTCACAAGAGCTCGGTATGAATAAATTTGCATTCAGAATGAGTTGGTGGGGACAGAAGAGTGAGTCTGGCATTGTAATGACAGAGCTGTATGACTTATATTCATTTTGTGACACTTCATGTTGCTAGAATCACATCAAGCCCTGACACCACTCAGTTTGCAACAACCATGAAAGACTATGTAGACTCCCCCTAATGCCTTGCTGTGCCTTGCCATTCCTAGGCTCGCCATTTCCTTCCCATTCCTTCTGCTGTACTAACACGTTTAAAGAAAAATCTAGAGGGAACCTGTGTTCGTCTCACTGTGGGTGATCTTGGACATTCAGCACCTTTTACAAGCCTTGCATCTCTGCTGCAGCATCCCTGGCAGAGCAGAGAAGCAGAAGCTGCATCCAAGGTGCACATCCAGAAAGCTCCCTGCTTCATTTATGTTGCCTGTTGCCATTTACATCTTTTAATTCAAAAGGCAGAAACACTTTTTGTCCAATAACAACAAACTGACTTAGAATTTTTTTTTCCTAGAAGCATGAGAGACAACTCCTTCAAGAGCAAAAACCTAAAGCTGACCATTACTTGGTCTGAAACCACAGTAAAGACTGCAATTCTAATAAATGAGGATCCACAAATCCTTGGATTGATTGCATATTCAAATTTTGATACTGACTGTTTAATTCCTACAGGGAACTTGTAGGAAATAGGAACTTTTTAAAATCCCTAAAAATAAATTAGTCCTTCCACTAGCCTGTACTTATCATTCATGTACTGAAAAGAGCAAAATAATGATAAACTAATAGAGAAATATGTTTCTGTCTTATTTTTTTAATACTTTTTTTCTTTGAATGAATACAGCAAATATACAGCTATAACATTCCAGCAGAAATACATGATGGTTGTAGGTATAGACAGAGAGGTAGATGGTCACACACTGATTGTCAGAAAGACCAAGCACAACAGTTTCTATGGAGAAGAGCGGAAAGATTTGCCAAGAGTGCTACAGCCATGACAAAAGGAAACTTTTAAGATCCAGCTCTTATAATATATATGTCTTAGAAATTCAGATATTTTTAGTGAGACCCACTTGTGTTTATCTGGTGTGCTGCAAACTCTTCTCCATGTTTTACCTTCCCACGGCATGACTTTAGTCATGGCTTGGTTGGCTAGAGGCGTCCACAGGGATGTGCTGCTGGTGTCACTGCAAGGCTGGGCATGACATTGGCAACGCAAGGGACACATGGGCAGTGCAATTCCCCTCAGGCTGTGCAGACCCCAGCTGTGCTGAGGATAAGGGCTCTCAAAGCCCAGCAGACAGACAGACAGACAGACAGACGTGGTCTCTCACTCACAGGTTCAGTCCCTACACATCAGCAGGAAACAGAGGGCCTCAGTAACCGGTCTGGTGAGGGAGAAGGAGGTGAGAAGCCTCAGGCCTTGTGTGATCCCTGCTGTCATTTGTACACTGGCTGCTGTGACACAGGCCTGGTGTAGCATCCCATGAACTCTCCCGCTGTGGTCAATCCCCAAGCCCTCAGCCCTGGAAGCATAAACTACTTACCACAGAGTCATCCCTCCCAAAGGGAAAAACAGTCTCCCCCATGGCCTTAGTGTCGCAACTTCCTCAGGTTTCTCCTTCCCCTGTCACTGGTTTGGCATCCCTGGTGGCCACCCCCCTTCCCCTGGAGGCCAGGTCCCTCTGCCCAGCCCTCAGCTCTGCCCCCCACCCCTTCCCCTTTATAAGCTGCCTGCTGCAAGTGGTTTTTCTCTCTTTCTCCGCGTTTGTCCTTTGGTGACAGAGGAATAAAACCTTGCAAAAGAGCCTTTCTTGCCTCTGTTGCTGAGCCAGTTGTGGTGAGTGTTGAGTGGAGGCTTGACTGCGTTGCCTGAATGTTAACTCAACTTGCTTTTTGACAGGAGAGGCTTGCTGGGGATAAGAGATAGCAGCACCTACCACTTTAACACCTGGAGTTTTTGACTGGGAACAGGGTGGCATCTGCCAGTGCTGGCTCTGCCCACTCCAACAGCCCCTGTCTGACACCTGTGTGTGTCCAGTCTGTGTCTCTGACAGCTCTGGCTATTTGCCAGTGTTTCCAGCAGCTTTGAGCCTGGAAATCTGGGATGGTACCCCCTGAAGCAAGAAGGTGGTAGAGCTTGCAGTTCCCATGCTGAACAAAATCGCTGGATCAAGGTTGAAGAGGACAGACCCAGAGCCTTGTGGCAGGGCAGACGTGGATATCGACCTGGAAACCTCTGCCTACAGAATATGATCTCCAGTCCTGAGGGTTGATAACAAGCAGGGAGAAGAAGGACAAGGGGGCATTGAAGGGAAGGAATTTTAACTAGTAGGCCCTCAAACAATACACACAGGCCTTTTAAGACCTTGTAACTCTCCAAAATCAGCAGCAGCTGGGTAAGAACTTTCCCACTGGAGTCCAAAGATTTAAGTGCTGTGAAATTTTAAGTAGTCTGTAGTTATTTTGGTGGTTTCCTTTATTGTTTCTTTCCTTTGGTAAATATGAATAACTTTTTAGAAAACTGAAGAAAATAATTCAGCATTTGAAGGCAGATGCCTGTGATGACCTAACAGACTTCTTTTTTTTCCTTTTTGTTTTCATCACTAAATACTTCTGTGGTTCTGTCAACGTTTCAAATAAGATTTCCAAGCGCCAGTGAAATAGTTTCATGTTAGGGGGTTATTTTTATAATTCAGTGCATCCAAACTTCATGAAAAATATGCAAATTGCCTTCATTATAACCATATCTTGTAGCAACATGCAGCATACGTAGTGCCAAAAATGAATGCATTCATGGCATCTTTTGGGTCCTAAGATCCAATTATGTCTTTTGTTGTTGCTTTTTGGCTTTCTGTGTCAGCTGCATGCTCTGTAAAGTTACTGATTACTGACCTGTTGGCAACTTTACAAATCAGCTTTGAAATGCAAGCTGTTAGTAGCTCTTGAGTACCCCAGTCCCAGGTTACCAAGGCCATGAAATGCTGCATTGAATTTTTAATCAGTTTTCCCTCTGCTTCTGCTTAGCTTTTTCCAGGTTAAGGTCAATTTTGAAACCAGCTGAATTCTTTAATAATCACTGTCTTTGCAGTCCTCACTGGGTTCAAAAGGAAGAACAATTTTTTCACTGCATTAATATTAATTTTTTTACTGTGGGGGCTTATTACAGGGGCATATTTTCTGTTTAAGTATTCATTGTTAGATCACAAAGTGCACTGCAGTCTAGCCAAAGTATTGCCTCATGAAGATAGGAGTGAACTGCCACTAACCCGAAATTTCACCGGTCCCACTTTTAAAAGGAAGCAAGGGTGCTGTTGTAACCCATTTTTTCCCTGCAGCCATGCTACTCAGAGCAGAAAGCTTGCCACCTCAGACAAATGTCCTTTGGCTCACCTTTCTAAATGTGACAACTGCAGTTTATTTAGTAGTTCTACCATCAAGCTTTGATCTCTGTTTTAAAAAGTTGCAGCTCTTTGTCCAAGTAGGCAAGACCAGAAGTCGTCTTAATTGGAGTGCTAGAAATTAGGAGTGAAACATGAAACAAAACAGTCTGTATTTTCTCTTCAGTTTATCCACAGAAGAATTTATAATTTAGGAATTTGATTTAATGAGTAGGTGTTTATTTGATTGCAGTAGTGGATAATCCATTAATACTTTATTTTCAAAGATCCTGGTGATGCTAGATTCTATGAGATTACCTTGCAGCAATGTTTATTTAAAAGCTCCTGTGCTATGATGACACACCTGATCAGACGGCTAGCACTCTTTTTTTCACCATGCAAGCTTCTTACATGCTTTACAGAATCTCATAACAATGTGATTTTTTCACCCTGGAGTGAAAAGACACTTATAGTTACCCTTTACTACAAAGGAAAGCAGGTCAATAAGAGGTACCACAAAATGTGGTAGCATTTCTGATAAATAATCAATAGCATATGCTAAAAAGATGTTGGTATTTAGTCAGTTTTTGAGCCTATCTGTTCTCTTTGAGGTTACATTTAAAATGACTGGGATTTCTGGGCAGTGATAGCAGTGCCACTCTAAGTGGATTTCTGCCGGTGTTTTAAAAGCTGTTTGCCCCCATACCTCTAGGAATCTTGACGCAGTTGTTGACAATAATTGCTATGGGGTAATCCAGGACATTTGAAGTGGGAGTCCACTGAAGTTGGTTTTACTTATGTCTGGGAGCAATGAGTTATACTGAATAAGTAAAGGTGCCTTATAATAAGATTTGAGGAAGGTGGTACACTCAAAAAAAAAATAAAAGAGAAGGAAAATCACAAAAATGGAGGTAGCTGGGGAAAGAACTTACTGATTATGCACATTTCATATTGAAAAGTAGCTGATGATACATGAATAACCTTCAAATACAGCACCTGAAGAATCAACCACAAAGTTAAGCAAACAGTTCTGTTGTTTCCAGGTGGTTTTCTGTAAGTTCTGGTGTCTCTTTAAGCTGTAGTCAAAATTCTCCTGTGTCTGGGGTTTAATGAGCAGTCCTTCCCCACACTGTTTCTCATACAAGTTGACATTTGTCTGCTTCCTTTTTATGGATGATGGGCAAGAAAATAATTTGGTTGGTCTCTTCTAACTGATGGAAAATTTATTAGTCGTGAGGGAGCTTAATAATAATTGAGAACCGTCTTCTTCTGTCCTTTTCAGTGGAGATTTGTCAATAGTTAACATGTTTTGTGGTAGTAGGATGACCAGTGCATGGAAAGACACACTTGCTGTACTGTTATCAAAAGGTTATTCCCTTATGAAGGCAACAGTAAAGATACTTTCTCAGTGGCATTTACTTACATCTTGAACATCTTGAAGGAATGTTCTAATTACCTGAAAATGATGTCTTGTTAGCAATAAAAGAAAAAGGAAAAAAAAAAAAAAGAAGCAAATGAAATGCTTCCTTGAAAAATTTAAGAAAAATTCACATGTTCTATCAAGTTCTTGTATTGTTGTGCTGTGGGAGATCTCTTGCCTTCTGGGAAATTCTTGCTGGGCCTGGAGCTGCTCCTGTTCTAGTCTTAACACTGGATTTCAACCATTTCTGCAGAGAAGATGAAGAACCGAGCAGGTCCCACACTGTTCAGTTTTATGGATGCAGGAGTCTATGCTGTTAAACCAGTCTTAATTTGAAACATTGGAGGTGATAGATTTTTTATAGATTTCCTATGAGCAGGTTGCTATGAATATGTAGCTACTGGTCTCACAGACAAGTTGGGATTTCACTTAACCACACAGGAGAAAAGCTTACAATGAGAGCTCAGTACTCTGGGACTATTTGTAGTTATTTTATTGAGCCTATTTTAGTAAGTACAGTCCAGCACACTTTATTGACATAGTTGAGAACAAGAATGATCTCTCTTCCCTGTGGCTTGGAAAACAGGACAGCATTGGAGAAAGCAATTATTCAAAGATCTTTGAAAGGAAAGAGGAGATAATAATGCCAAAAATAGCACTGATAAAGGACAAAGACTGGATAAACAGAAACTGAACAAGAAATGTAGTAAATAGGCAATTTGAGGCAACTTCATTTTGAGAAATAAGTCCTGAATCAATGATAGCTGCTGATGACAACAACAGTTATTTGGATAAGTAGCACTCATAATGTGATAATAGATGAGCAAGCCACTTCCTCCTTCTGTCATGCAAGATTTTTTAGATTTTAACTTTGTGGTTTTGATCATCACTTCAGGTTGATCATAGGAGAAATGATAATGGTTTTCATTGATATGTGACCTGTAAAGCTGACTGATACCTCTGGGATTTAAAGTTCAGTACAGTTCACATCATACTACTCACATGGTGCATAACTGCATAAAGAAAGTTTAAGGGAGAGTAATCATCTTTTCCAAACATGAACTCAAAATCTCTGAGTTCAGAATGCAAAAAAACCCAAAAACTGTGAAGAAGGCTTTGCTAACTGTTGCTCTGACATGCTTTACCTGGCAGCTTTCAGGGTTTTGAGAAAGTCAGAGAAGCTAAAGTGTGACATTAGTGTACTGCGAGGGCCATGAAGAGGATCACAGGGCTGTTTGCACCTTTCCTATGAAGGCAGGCTGAAAGAGTTAGGGTTGTTGATCCTGGAGAAGAAAAGGCTCTGGGGAGACCTCATTGAGATCTTCCAGTACCTAAAGGGGGCTTATAAAAAAGAAGGAGGCACATTTTACCCCAGGAGATAGTGATATGATAAGGTGGGATGGTTTTAAACTGAAAGAGGAGTTATTGAGATTAAATGTTTGGAGGAAATTCTTTACTGTGTGGTCAGGCACTGAAAAGTTTGCCCAGGGAAGTTATGGATGCCTCACCTCTAGAGGAGTTCAAGGCCAGGATGGATGGGGCTTTGAGCAACTTGGTCTAGTGGAAGGTTCCCTGACCATGACAGGAGGTAGAATAAGATTATCTGTAAGATCCCTTCCAACCCAAACCATTATAAGATTTTATGGTTCTGTGACTAATATTTATAATGGGTAGTGAAATCCCTCATTATACCCCAACACAATGCCATGCCTCCCTACCATTTGGTATATCTTAAAAAGCAAAACAGCCAGCTTATATCCCAGTGATTTTCAGACACAACATTTCTAGTCAATGCCTCAAAGATGAACACCATAGGGAACACTAAGTCAGCTTCTCTACAGCCCAGATGGGAAAGGTAACACTGCCACATCCTCTTGCTGTCAATGCAACAGAACTCAGCAGGGGATCAGCTCTAGAGAAGCAAACATGCAGCAGGAAGTTTTAGGGGTACACTGAATTCTTATCTTTCTTCCTGTACAGCAAGACCAAATTGGGAACACTTCTCCTTAGCTTAGTAGTGACCAGGGATAAAAAGCAGAGTTTGAGGCATGCCATTGTGTATCACACCCTGGACTCTGGAGTCTGGGTACACCAGAAAGGCTCAGACTGTTTTTTGTTTCCTGGCCTGTTTTTTTTTTTTTGTTGTTTTTTTTTTTTCCCCTGTCCTGTATGAAGCAATGAAAGAGATCACAGGAAAACCCATCTCTTTGCTCATTATGCTTCCTGCTGTTTAGTGTGCAGCTACTCACACGAGGTATGTATTTGCATGCAGCTTTTCCCTTGCTTTGTCTGTGAGTAACCAGAGAGAGGAACTCCAAAGAGACTCGTTAAACCTATGAAAGCTGCCACAGTTTGTCACATGTGGCTTTGCACACGCAAGCAGAGCATTGCTTTATTGTAAGCTGCAATCTCTCTTTCTGCAACAATAGTATTTCATGTCATTGCTTTAGTCTCAAGAGAAGCTGCTATTAAATGGTAGATGTTAGTTTAATATTAATAATTGTCTTAACTTCATACATCTACAGGTTTTCATCTAATAAAAGGGAGCTATTCATTTTTTCTCATGAAAACAACATTCCTCTGAAGGGAATTTAACAGATGTAGGGAGGCTGATGGCAGGTGCAGCATAATGAAAGCAAGACACTTTGAACTGTCAGTGGCTCTCTAACTGCTCTTTGTATTACCCTGGCAGAGGTGTGCCTGCTCCAGTTCAAAACAGCTGCTCTCTCACAAGTGTACTCCTGGCTCCCATTCACCACCGTGCAAGGAAAAACAGGGCTGCACAAGGAGAAAAAATAGAGAAAAAAAAATATCTGGATCAGGTGAAAAACATCTGCCTGAACATCAGTATAGTTTAGAGCAGTCAAGAGAGCCTGTAATGTTTTATATAACTTGCATATTGTCATTTTTAACGGGGAAGGCTCAGAAAATGAAGATTCATTAAAGCTGTAGCACCGAGTGTCAGGCAAACCTCTTTCATCATCCAGCACACCACCGTGGGGAGTGCTGCTCTTCTGCAGAGTGTTCTCCGTTTTTCTCCAGGTACTATTAAATTGGTGCTAGGGCTTCTGCCACTTTTCTCTTGGAAAAGATATTAATAGGTCTTAGCAGTAAGGGATGTTTCTTTCTACCTAAACCACAAAAGTCTTTCTCCCATTTTATCTTATTTTAATTATGTTGCTAGTTTGTAAGGCATTAGGAGCATCTCATTGTGCCCTTTTTTTGCATTCTTCACCTTTTTGTCATTTGAATAACAAAGTTGCCTATATTGAACATTCTCCACTTATTAATCTTTTGACCATTTAATCAATTTTGTGCCTTTTTTTTTTCTTCATAATTCCCTCGTCTCTCTCCATATCTTTCCAGATGAAACTCTCAGAACTCTCTGCAATATTAATAAAGAATGCATAAGACTGTAGTAAAAAGGTTTCTTAACATGGTTTTCGGGTGGCCTGTAAATCTCTTGTGGCAAAGTCATAGTGTAAGCTATACAGCTCACCTGAAATTATTAAGTCTTCATACTAAGGTTGCAAGATATATAATTTTGAGACTGGTGCAGAGGTATTTTCTAATACTATTGATCTTCTAAAACGATTTTTCTAATACTCTTTCTTCAAGTGTATTTTTCTTTCATTTTTGTTTGTCCTAGTCAATTAGTGGAGTTTTTTCCAAGAGGAATTTATATCCTTCTACACTGTATATAGAAGCCCTTCTGTTCTGCCATGTTCTTTTTTATCCATGTGACTACACAAGGAATGGGTCTACCTTTCCTGAGGCAGACACTGGGGCTTCTGGACTGTAGTCAGAAGGAGCAGGGATTGAAAACAAGACTATAACTACTCTATGCAATTGTGTATGCAATAGCCTACTGTTGTCTGCTTCTAGAAGGCATGGGATGATGCAATTGCTATTGCATTTTACCATCGATGAAGATTTAAAGAGAAAACAAAATATTCTCAGTGCCCACAGAAGGTTGTCTCAATTCCTGTTGTCAAATATCCTATTTAGTAGAACAGGAGAAATGTTAGGGCCATGTCATTCCATGTTACCATGGAATCTGTCATTCTCTGCAAATACCTGAAAGGAGGTTGTAAAAAGGGACAGGACAAGAGGAAATGTTCTCAAGTTGCACCAGACCAGGTTTTAATTAGATTGGGAAAAGGAAAAGGTCATCAGGCACAGGAACAAGCTGTCCAGGCAAGTGGTGGGATCGTTGTATCTGGAAGTGTTCAAAAGAGGCATGGATGTGATGCTTGGGATATGGTTTAGCAGGGAACATGGTGGTGCTGGGTTAACAGTTGGTCTCAGTGATCTTGGAGGTATTTTCCAGCCTTAGAGATTCTAAGATTCTATGAATCTTAGAGGACATACTGTATCTTTACATAATTAATTGCATAAATGCTGCCAAAACAAATTATACCTGAATTATTATTATATAATCACAGATCTGTTTCTCAACTATCTGTCTTCCCATTGTGAGTGTACTGCATTCCTGTGAGATTTTGACTGAGAAAGGGGCATCTGCCATCTAGCAAACTGTTTTTAATCAATACTGATTCTGAATATCTTGCAAAACAGTGGTTTACTCTACTGATTTAATTTTTTAATTGTATGTATTTGGAAATACATATTTTACTGCCTTTCCTATGAAGTAACAGACCATACTACATGGGCTTATTGATATGCTTCATTAAAGAAATGGTGCCCCCAGCTCAATAAAGCACTTAATCATGTGCTTAAAATTAAATGTATTCTTGAGTATATGACTGAAAATCCCCCTGCAGAAGGGTTTTGCTGAACAAAGGTGGCTTTAGGCATATGTCTGGGTACTCTGCTGAATGAGTGAGTACCTACTTGTGAGCCCTACTGCTCTGTGAATTGAATGGAGTCACTCAAAATGTATAAAATTAAGCATGTTTATGACATGTTTATGATTTTGAAAGATCAATACTTTATATCTGGGAGCAGATATTCACATGAGGAGCCCTTTAATAATGAAAGGATTCAGAACAGGTCTTTTTTAAGTAGCAGTTTTTTTAAAAATCCTTAATAAAAAGCGTAAATTGCAAAGTAATGATGTTAGTTCAGTTCCCTAAGGCAAGCTTTACATCATCATGTTTGTGTACAGTAAATAAGCCTACAGAGAAAAAAAAAAAACAACCCAGACCAATAAATGGATTAGAGAAATGAGTTTGGTAATGAAACTTTACACAGCAAGATATTTGCCAGTGAAGGCAAGATGTGTGGCTGAAACACTGTTAAAAATAAAGTTTCTTTAGTCTGTCTAATATTTCATTGGCCTTTGATACATATATTTACATAAATATGTTTTCTTATGACTCCCTTGAAGAAGGGATTTAGTGTTTGGATGCTGAAGATTCATGTTGGTACTCGTCTTAAAAAATCGTTTCTGCAACATAAGGAGAAACTCAGGAAATCAAGCTACCAGCAAAACAATAAGGCAGGTTAGAGTGAGCTGAACATAGTTTGGCTTGAAGTGTGAAAAGGCAAACGGCCCTGAAGTTTTAAGCTTCTGTGTTTAAAAACTTGAGGCCCCAACCATACAATGTCTTGTACACATGAAGCCTGAACTAATACAGTGCACCTTTAGATCAATCATCTGCTTTTATCAGCCTTCTCCACTTTGTCTACTGGCAGAGTGGATTTAAGCTATTCTTGTGTGATACAAAATTCAGAGCATCTAGCAGAGCAGAGGAAGTTTGGATAAAACTTCATTTTTACAGACCACTTACATACTGAATGAAGCTGCTCTCATCACCAGGCACATGCTTTGACTCAAATACCTGCACTGTCCTGGTTTGTTTTCTAAGCAGTCAGTGCCCTTCTGTGATGAGCACTGAGTACCACAGAGACAAAGGTGTAGCTGCAAAGAAAGCAGCTGCTGCACTGCCCAACACGCTGCTCAGCCAGGCTTTTAGGAAACATGCACAGACAAGGAAGCTATGCTGCAGACTCCTGAGGTCAAACATTTATCATTACAGGCATCATTTCCTGATATTAGAGGCTCCAAATCATTAGTCTTTTAATACACAATATCAATAGATGTAATGAAAAATGCACAGGACGTAGAGAATCCCCTGAATCTTAATGTACTCTCTGCCATTGGAAGCATAATGCAGTGTCTGTGTCAGCTGAGCTGGAGAAAAACAATGGGTCAAATGGTGAAAATGGAGAGGAAGGCAGCAGCTAAGCCTCTGATTCTGGTGTGTGAATGCAAATTGCCTCTGTTCCCTGGGTCAGCACAAGCTGTGCCTCTGGAAATATCCCGAAATGAGTGGGATTTCTGCAGCATGCATGGCTGTTCTGGCTCCTGCACAGTGAGACGTTTCACACTGTGCACAGCAGATGGGAGCTGGGAAGTTCAGCCCAGGCACTGAAGCTTGCATACATACACACACAAAAAAAATAAATACATATATTGTGTGTGTCACCAGGCCCTGGCAGAGCTGCTCTGGGAGCCCCTCACTGGGCTGTATCCGGGTGCATGTGCACTTCATCCTTGCATGCCCCTGGCATATCACATGAGCAGGGTTGCTCTACCAGCACATGGATGCTCACAGATAAGTGATACTAAACTTTCAGGACCATTGCTGAGCCCTTTCTTTGCAGATTCTCCAGCAGACCAAACCCATCTTTTCCCACGGTGTGGATATTGTGACTTTGCTGAGTTTAAAAGTAACTTTCTAAGGATCTACAATCATTAAAAGTAAGCAGAAAAATTATCTGATTAAAAAAAAAAGTAGTTGCCTTTTTAAATTCTAGCAGTAGATGTAACTGTGTATAATAGACTGATGAAATCCTGTACCTCTTGTTCTGCTTCAATTTTTTCTCTGCTTTGAGTTCTCACAGGATATGCAGAAGACCTTCAAGTGAGATGGGGATCCTCCTCCTGTGTCAGGTTTTCTGAATCACAAATCCATCAAACTCAAAGAGACAGCAATAACACCATATTAGTTTCTCCCTCCTGTTGAGCTTTTATATTGCCCAGTCCAGAGGCTTGGGAAAGCTGTTTTTTGCTCAGCATAAGGCAGCCTCAACTAAAGCCAGCCAACTAAAGCCTCAGCCTAAAGCCAGTCTAACCTCTCTCCATTATTCATGATTAAGAACAGTTTATCCTCAACCGGTTTTAATTGTTAGATGCATTTTGAATTTTTTAAAAAAAATTTCTACCAATTCTGTTGTGCAGCATTGCTGCAGTGATTTCCATTTAGGATAAAATAAAACGCTGAATTAAATTTCATTTGTTACCTTTATCTCCTCCACTCCTTTCTCCATTTCTGTTTGTTTGCTCAAGTGTTGAATATGTCTATGTTTTTTAATGTAAATGTACTTTTACAAGTTTTTACATGCAACGTTTAATCTGTACAGCATTGGTGTGGGAGATGAATAACTTGGTTTTGATTGTACATGGCTGTGTATACATGAGGACATTTCTCGATGTGGTGATTTCAGTAGTTTAGTCAAAATCTCTAAACTGTAAACCAACAGTAACCCTGATGACAAAAAAACTATGTTAAATTTCATTGAGAGGCTGGTTTCTGGAAAGATAGCCATGAAAGCACAGACAAAAAGTGCTTTTTGAACTGATCTCTTCAAAAGATTTTCTACCCAGATGCCCATGAGAATCTGAAATATACTGACACACATGGGTTTTCTTCAGCTCTTACTTCTCTACAAGGCTAGTGTGAGAAATGTAGTTCCAGGGAAAGCCTTAAATATTTCTATTTCTCACTGCAAGAAGCATTACTACCAATCCATCACATAAACTGAGATTTCCAAACTCATTTCTAGCCCAATTTAGCAGACATACAACTTTGGATAATTAGGGCAAGTTCTTTGTTCTTTTCTGAACAAAACTGTAGCTCCCTGAGCATCTCCCTTGCCACAGAAGTTACCTCAACTTTGTTCCTAGGCAGGAAGCTGCATCCCAGCATTCAAGTGCTGCTCTCAGGTTTTTGAAGCATAATGGAGCTTTAGGCCTTTGAGGAGAGGATGAGGAGGATTTGAAGGAGAAGGTCAGGGATTGCTAAATTAAGGCTTTTCACTTTGTTCTTGAGAAATGAAGAGTGAGATGCAGCACTAGAAGCCAATTCACCGCTCAAGAGGCCAGAAGCATCCCCTGGAGATGTTTCTCCCACACTTCACTCACCACAGAAAGAGCCCAAGGTGCCAAGGCTCCTGTTTGGGTGCCTGAAATAAGCGCTTAAAATTAGGTAGACTGATCTCTCTCTCCTTTTCATTATTACAAATCCCCCTTTTTGCTCTTTGGTAGAGCTTGCACACGGCAGTTCATTAACACAATATTGATGTTCTGTGACAAGTGAAGAGGCAATAAGTGCAGTGCTTGCTGTAAATTATTTCACCCATTTGATACTTGTTTTTTCCTTAATTCTCTTAATGGTGCAGTGTGTTTTCCTATCCCAGTGACATTCAGTTGCATGTATTGTTAATTTTGGCTTTGTAGCTTGCATTTAGATTACTGCCTGTGTGTCCCCAAAGTGGTATCAGTTGCCTGAAATCTTGACTCCTCAGTGTTGTGTGGCTTGCAGAAATGTCAGCTGGTCCAAGGGAGCGGTTTTAAAAGAAGCAGAGCTGATCTGACATTCTTCAAAGGAAAGCCTGGGAGACTCATCTCTGCACCTGGGTTTGTTACATACACTGAGCAATGGGAAGAGAGCTATGAATGCTGTCACTCGAGCAGTGAAGAGGGACAGGCAGCCATGTCAAAAATGACAACGTTTCTTTTACTAGTCTTGCAAAAGATGTCTGCAGTGATGTGACTGCAGATGACATCAAACAACATAAGTGGCTGGTTTCTGCAGTAGATTGAAATTCATCCAGTTCCCTGTGTTCACTGTGATGACTTTCAATGCTAATTCTCAGTGAGTGAGGCATGAAATATATTCACAGGCTATAAACAGTTAGGGTACTTTTAAGTTATTTGAGGTACCTGTGATGTAAACATCTGTGCCTCTTGCTTTTGTGCATTTTTTCCTGCATTTCAATTATGTAGTCAAAGAAACACTGGAAAAGGGGAGAACAAGTTTGCTGATCTGGTTCTTTTTCCTTTTTGAAAGGAAAGAGTGCCTCATTGTCTGAGTAGAAGAAAACATAAGATAGAAGCACACTTTCATCTTCACCAATAAGGAAGAGTTCAGCTGAATTGATGCAAATGAGGTGTTTTTGAAAGTGATCCCCAAAGCTTGCTGTGTTCACTAAGTAAAATTGTGGGTTGCTTAAACTTTCATTTGGAAATCTAAACAATGTGAGATGGTATAAAAGATCAAAAAGTTTTATCTTGAGTTTTATTGCATAAATGTAATGCTCTTCAAAAATGAAGCTAAAGCCAGCATTCAGCACTGACAGTGTCCTGCACCTCCAGCAGCCTGTGTGCTGCTTCACTGTATTTTAAGAGGATGCTTCTCAGTCCTGATTTCAGATGACACTGTGCTTTTCTTAGGGTTACCTGGAGGAGAGAAGCTGCAGGGAGAAAGGAGGGAGAAACCTCCTGTGCCAGTGCAGAAGGTCACAGGAATGTGCTGACAGAAACTGCTCCCTGGCATCTGTAGAACTGGGAGGACAGTCTGTCAGAACACCAAATCTAATCCAAGGCAGATGGGGTTACAGTTGTATAAATAAGAAAGCAATCTCTTGTCCAGTATAAACTGATACTAAACTTTTTTTTTTAAATAGCAAAAAACTTCTTCCTTTTTTGTGCATTACAATCTGCATTTGCATTTTCTGTTAGCTCCTCTGCTATATACTCTGCTTTTACAGTCAGCTAAGAAGAAAGAGAGACATATTCCTGTCATGAATTTTGGATTTCAGTCTAATGGCTTTTTCACATAAAAGGCATGTGTAGCTTCAGCAGCAAGGGGCTGGCACTTCTCCCTTTTGCAGAGGGAAGACCTAGAGAGTAATGTGCAGCCTCTCTTCCTGACCACTCACCTTGAATTCTGGGTTTTGTGCAATGGAATAGCTTTTATAGGATAGGGTGAGAGTATCTTCACCTTGAAATAGATTACCAGATGGGAAAAAAATAGTTTAAATAAAGAGAAGTAAGCCCAGGACTCTTGCAATCTGGGTGTGCATCCTCACCACTGAGCAGCCTGAGTCACGAGCAGTGGTGGAGCTCCCTGGAGCCACCCCAGAGGTTTGCACAGCCAGAGATTTGCCCTGTCCTGCCACCAGGAGCCTCTGCTGGAGTGGCATGTCAGCTCCTTGGCTTCTTCATGACCTCTTGGGCTGCTGGTATTTCACCTGGTGTGCTGGGCTGAGACCTCCAGCACCCAAGCAGCAAAGAGCCAGCTGGCTCCCTCAGGGTTTGGTTGAGGGCACCCAAAGGAGCTGCTGAGGCTGATGAATCAGAACTGGAATGCCGAACCATTTAGTGGTGTTGGGCTCCTGTTGTATTCTTGTTGTAGTCATATTTCTCAAGTCCCATACTGTACCAAGCTGTTCTTCTCTGCAGCACAACTCTTCATGTGTCTTCTCAGGGGCTCCTCCTGGGCTCTCAGCCCACCCCTATTTATTCCAGTTACCTTCACAAGCTACAGCTGCTGCCCAACTAAGGACTTCACAGCTGTAGCTCGTTCAGAGCAATTAGGACCCACACAGATCTTACAATACATAGATCTTAACAGGGACTCTCTCCATAACAATACATTTATTCAGGCCCCCACGGGCTCCTACACTGTAACAGTCTAACGTGGGTGTGGGTTGAGAGGTTGCTGGGAAGGCTTCAACACAACCTGCTGGATGGAGCCTCTCAGGGAAGAGCCTCAAGTTGGTTGTTTCTGGATCCTGCTTGGCTGCAAGCATGTAAGAGTTGTTTTTCTCCATCAAGGCTGAGACACTTATGGGTGTAGAAGGAAGCAGAAATACAGATACTTGAGTTGGAATTAATCTCATCTACCTTTAGGCATTTGTCCCATGAATGTTTATATACAAGCTGGTTACATCAGGATTCCATTGAGAAAAAATAGGCCTTGTTGGGATGTGATTCATCAGGCTGATGTTTTCATCATCTTAGGAGTCTCCTCTGTATTAGTATGTTTATTTGCCATACCTAATTATTGTAGTCTTCTGATAAAGGTGCAGTAAGAACACTGTCCTTCCTTTTTAAAAATTAATTTCTCCAGATATCTTATTTTATTCTCCAGATATTTTATTTCATAAAAGAGTAATAAAGAGGAAAAAAGATTTAACGTTTCTCTCTTTTGAAATGCCAGGAAATAAAGAAGGGAAGTAGGGCTGAATTTAGATGGATCCATAGGGTCTATATATTTGTGACCTGACACAGTATCCATTTGCTCATTAATAACTCTTCAACATTCAATAAAGTAGAATAAAGACTTCTATTTTATTAAATATTAATTAAACTTTTAATATTTTTAGGGAAGGCTATAGGAGTAAAGCACTGATGGAGAGAGATATCTGAAGGGATAACAGTAAATGAGACACAATTTCCCCGATTTCTAGCAAAAGCTCTCTTGGCTTTGTGCTACCACTTTATCTAATTACATCTGATTTTTTTCAACAACAAAACATGTAGAGAAAGAAAAAAAGAAGAAAGCACAAACAGCTTGGCTCTTTGGGAAAAAAAAATTGTCACTGAAAGCAATTTTTCCCCCTCTTTGTTTACTGATGAAGGTGAAGCAGTAACTCAACATGCAGGTACAGACGTGATAATTTACTTGTCAGTTAGGTGGTGGAAAAATCATTCTTAATGATAATTGTTGTATTAAGGTTTTTTTTCTTCTTCTTCTTTTTTTTTTTTAACATGAAGGCAGCTGACTATTCTTTTTCAACAGTGCACTCTACTGTTATTTACTCCTGGCCCTTATCACCCTACAGATATTTGTTCACCCATCAGAGTCGGAAAAGGATATATTGTGTTTTATCATTTAGCACAAAGGCTATCTGTGGTCCTGAGTCTGGCAATGCTATTCACAGCTGTTAAGGATGTGCAGATAGAAAAGGTACCTATGATTTGGTTTAATTCACTTATTGACAGAATCAACCCTTACTTTTCTTTAGATGGCTATTTCTAAAATACAGTAGATCATAATCTTAATCAGTGATTTTATAGTATCTTTAGCACATCTGTTGAACTTGTATACATGATGCATTTAAGTGATTTAATAATGTATTTTAAGCATTCAGAATACAAGGTAAGGGGAGTTATTTGTTTGGAAAGATGGTGGTCATTTAGTTCAACTGGCTAGAGGTAAAATAAATTTGTTTGTTTGCAGTGATGGGGATGGTATGCAGTTGACATAAATGGCAATAATGCAAATTAATTTGTTTTGAAAACCTTCACCCTGAAAATTCAGATGATGCAGCAGCAATGGAATGAGGTATCAAGTAACCATCCCAGTTGAGAACACAGTGAAATGACAGGAGAACAGGTAAAGATTGTAGCTGTCATAAGCAGTAAAAGCTGTACTTACTGAGGAGAACATACAAGTACAACAGAGATGAGTTTTTCTTCACTTCTAATTAAGCAAACACAATAAAATAGAAAGGAACATTGTCATATATCAGTGCATGCAGGAGGCAATGTGAACAGGATCCTGGCCTCCTGGCTTGGCTTCTTTCCATGACTCTGATGAGTAAAGCCCATGCCATGAAGAATTCAAGTCCCCAAAAAGATTTCTTAGCCAAAGATCTGTGAAGGACAGGACTTGAAGTTATGTATGGGCCATTAGCAAGGGAAATGCTGTCAGCAACAACTTGTCATGAGCACATATCTCTGCCAGACCCTCTACAACCCATCATCTGAGTGCAGGTCAAGTTACAATCTACTTCCATCTACTGCAGCCCCGGTGCAGATGAATCATGCAGAACCAACAATTATAACGGGGCTACAAGTAAGATGTACACTAGGAGATAAGAGTGGAAAGAAACATTTGCTGCATGGAAGGGGAGGTGAGAGATGAAGCTGGAGGTCAGTTTCCTGCTCCTATTGTTACCAGTGGGTTGGGCAGCACAAGGGCTTAGCACACTACTCTCCCACAGCAGCAGCTGCCACCCCAGAAACAATGATACTTCCCTGAAAAACAGCAAAAAACCTGGTTCTTCAGGCCTGTAGCACAGCTCATGAGGTATGGGAGGTTCACAACAACCAGGTTATCCTCAGCAATCTGCTGCCTTATCTAACCATATCCCTTGGTCCCAGCATGGCCAGATTGAAGATCTGTCCTGCCCAAAATGAGCAGTTTGCCTGATTTTGCCTAGGCAACATCACCATCTAGTAAAATTTTGATGATGCCACTTTAATAAGGCTTTAATAAGACTTTCTCTCGTCTTCCTTGTGACACAGCAGAGCCCTTCAGAATGTATTAGCCCTCAAAGCAAGACCTTCACAGAAAGAAAGGCAAAAACTATTTCCAAATTTTGGTAGTAATGTATAATTTCTTTATTAACTGTATTACAAGAATTAAATTTCCTTCTTACAGCTCCCTTTAGTCTCCCTACATCCACTTTATAAAATGTTTTGCAGCAAAAACCGTTTACAGACAAGGTAGTCTTTGTGGATTAGGGTGTTTTAAGTATCATTTTTCCTTTTCCACCAACAGAGGGAGTGCAGTTATCTTTCCCCTCCAGAGCTTTTGGTCATAAGGCTTAGTTATGTGAGACCAGCAACTTACTGTGGGTGTTACAGGTGTTAGGGCAGCAGGTCAGTCAGGTCTTGCTTTGCAATCTTTAGAAAATCATGGTGCAGTATAAACCAGATCAGACTGTGTAAGATTAAATCAGAATATCTGGTACTGTGGGCTGAATGGATGTTGCAACAATTATGAGATGCATATGAAAATTTTGCAATGTGGTGCATTCACTTAAGGACTAGTGATGAGATCTGTTAATTGCATTATATTATCTACTCATAACTGCAGCATTAATGCATGTCAGCACCACTCCTGACAGGGCTGGCTTGAGGGGTTTTTACTGCCGTAGGCTAACTGGAAAGTGTGTGCCACTCTGAGCCACATTGACTTCCAGAGTAAACAGTCAAAACATTCAGTTGTATCTAGGTTTCAATTTTAAATTATACACCGATGACTTATTTAGGTAATTAGGGCTATATTATCCACCCCAACAGCCAGAAGATGTTTTATGAAGAGGAGTCTTCATAAGAGTAATTACATTCCTTTCCTGATCCCTCCTGGACTATGAAGTACTAGTGCAATTGCACTGCCTAGTGAGAATTTGGGAAATGAAAAAAGCATGAGGCTGGGAAAAACAGATATTTATTGCCCAAGGCCATATCCTCTTTGTGGCATCAGAACCTGGCTGACCTGAAGGGAAATGCCTGAAGAAGTTACTACTGGCTATGTCAGTGCTTTCCACCCTAAATTCTTCTCCTTGTCCTTTTGTCTTGTATTGCTCCCAAATTACTATTAGACCTCCCCAAATTCCCTACTTCTAATAAAAATTGTACTTCTATGTACTATTGCCCTTCATCATATATTTGGAAAGCCTTTTGATCTGTTTTGATTTGGAATCACAGTGTGCCCTAGAGAGCCAGCCTCCCCTGTCTTGCACAAAGCCACCTCGTGCTGCCCACTCAGCAGTGCCTGTGATGACAGGGCACTCGTGTTGGCCGGGCAGCTTCACCCTGCACTCTTGGTCCTGGTGTTAACTTCTGCTCTGCCTTTCTGGCTCTAAGGCAGATATCTCTGAATTCCAGTGAGCTGCAGCTGGCCATAAGATTCTTTTGGTTACTATGCATAAGGAAATGCAGATTTGTTGGCTCTGTGCATGTAAGCTTCATGTCCTGCCGAGTTTCCCTCTGATATCAAGCTATGTGTGTGAGAGAGGAGATTGGCATGCCCTCGTCTTCTGTCCTGCCCTCAGTTTTGTTGCTTGCTACATAGGGAGAGTGAGGGAATATGGGGGGAGGAAATGTCTGACAGTAAAAATCAGAATCCATGTATGTGGAGTGAAATTTTTTTAGTACAAGCTGAGTTCTCTCTGAGTTGGAATCAGGTTATTTGACATAGCTACAAGCTCAGGAATTTCTAACCTGTTTTTTCTCCTTTGCAGTCAAAAATATCTAAATTTATTGTGAGTCAGAAAGCTGAAACAATCAGTGTATACATAACGCAATACTTTCTGTAGTACTTTAATTGAAATTAATTATTTCTGCAATCTCAGGTTGAAATACTTCATCTCAGTGTACTGAATTAAAATTGAAATGTTTGATTCGTAGAAACTCTTCAGTTTCCAAAGGAAAGCTCTATGGACATTGTACTTTGCTTGTTGTATTTTACCCTGCCTTACAGGAAGGGCTAATTTGCTGTAGTATATTTACCATCAGCCTTGCAAACCATGAGATTAAGTTTCCTTCATGACTTGCCCACAGGGGAAGATACACAGCATCACAGCCAGACCAGGAACTCCATGAGAAATCATGGAGTTAGGTAGCATCTGCATCACAGTTCCAGTGGGACTCCCACGAGGTGGTGAGCAGATGCAACTTGACATCAGAATGATTCAAATGAAACATTTCTGCTCAATAAACCAAAGCATTTTGATTGAGTGGGACCCCCCTGGAACAAATAACTTTGTTTTCATTTTCCCAGGTTTGGTAGAATTATGTTTTCCTAAGCAGTTAGCATAAATCACTTAACAAAAATCTCCCTGAAAATGCTAATATTTCCACTGCAAGAGAGAGTGTGCAAATGTTTGTGTGCACATACAGATATGTATAAGTGTATCTGCATATGCACCTATACATTGAAGGAAAGCTTGCACGTGTTTCTCCACATTTTCATTTACCTGGCATCCTGGCATGCTTGCCTGCATTTTAGAAATTAAGGAGAGGTGTGACTCCAGAAATTAAACTTCCCATGTTAGACAAATGGGTTAATGTGCTTAAGAATATCAAATTCTTTCTATTTCCCTTATTTTCTTTTTTTTTTTTTTTATTTTGACTGTGTCACCTTGAAAAGTGAGCTGATTTTGTGGTACAAAATATGTATTAGAGAGTGCTTGGTCGGAAGGACTGGCTGGCTCAAGGGATCAGCAATCTAATGTGGAACCTTTCACCCCTTAGCCACCAGTCTGAGTCTGGCATAGGTGAGTAATAAAATCACAAATCTCTCTGCAGCTGGCAGCCATTTGGATGAATAAATAAACTGCGCTGATAATGTCAATATAATTTGGCAGAAAAAAATCCTACATCTGTGCAATAATTAGCACTTTTGGGGTATCTCAGCAAACAGAAAAACCTGAAAGGGCATGAGGATTGAAAATAGCAGTGTGTCATGTTTCTGTAGTATTTCCCATCCTGAATTATACCAAAGCATTCCAGTTTATATCTCTCTGCAAATTCAAGACACTGGGGTCTGCTTAAATCTGATCATCCACTCTACTTGATAAGGACACCACGAACACTGAATTTGTTTGTATTTAAAATTTCCTAAAGAGGGAGTTCTGGGGCTCTGCTTGAAATGCAAGAACGCAGGGGAGCAAGGCGCTGAACTGGCTCCAGGATCTCTTCCTACAGTTACTTGGCAACATGGCCCTGGCTCTCCCTCCTCGCCGCAGTCCCCAGGACCTGCTTTTGGTTGGGGTTAATTAGATGTTGCTCAGTGCATTCCCTGGCTAAGGCTAAAGTCTTCTGGGAGCTTTCTTGTGGCCTAAGGCTGAACTCACAATAACTATGCTAATGAATTAATGGGAACAAGCAGGAAAAGGGTGAGTTACACAAAGCTGTCTGTGTTTTTAACCCCTGTATGAGCTGGAGTTAATGTAGGGCTGGCAGAATCCGAAGCCTTGCTGGACCGGAGCTGGCTTCCCACGGACCCGTTTGGATGTCTGCGCTGCACTCCCCGGCACACCGCTTCCAGCAGCGCGGCGCGGAGGCACCCAGGCTGCCTCTGGAAGCTGTACAGAAGTATTTTTGCAGAGCTTAAGCTAATAAGCTCTGCCAGACCTGGGCTAGCCTGCACAGAGCCAGTATGGATGTCTGCAATTGTGGCACTGTTTATCAGCAAACTGGATAATCTGCCAGGGATAATGGAGAGCTGACTATATATTGAATGTTTGTTTGCAAGGAAAATTATTTGTTAGGGTTTTGACTCTAAAGCATCAGTGGATTAAAGTCAGACAGCTGACAAGATTTCTGCTCCTATCTGTCTGCTGGCCTCCTTCTCAGAGGTTGCTGCCCCTGTGACAGGGGTAGCTTAAAAGCTCACAAAGCAGCTTCTAAGTAGTTATAATATGTTGTGGTAGGAGTTTTTTTCTGGAATGATAGAAATGATAAACGGTATGTGTTGTAAAAGTTTCAATAATCCAGGAGACTAATTCAGACACCTTGTATCCTTCCCATTCTGTTTTCTGCTGGTATGTCTGGTTTTTCAATTGAGTTGCTGGAGAGGCAAATGTTGTCTTGCTTCTGGCTGCATTCACTCCACAAATGCTTAACTGTAGCTGCAGAGAGGATGATGAACATCCTCTTAAGCCCACCCCAAACTTTGGCTGTTTCAGAGCTGTTTGGATGAATGCATCACAGGCTTGATATTTGTGATGTCACATGAGCTCCAAGAGGAAGAACCATCAGCACACAGGCAGAGCTCTGGAGTTGTAACCCAGATACAACAAAGACATAAGAGTTGTAAGGATAAGAGAGGAAACTAGGAAGAACAGCTTCAAACAGTCAGTCTTGAACGTTGTAAAGCCATAGATGCAACTAAGAGCAAGTGCACATATTCATCTCTATATGGTTGTGTAAGCATCCTAAAAGGCCCAGAAAAAGTAACATTTAAATTCAGTAAATAAAGAAACATGTAGGACTTATAATATATACTGGAGCTCCCTATTAGTATGATATGGCAGTCAGGGAAGATCAGATATTTAAATGTAGGAGAACCAATTAGCTAACAAGTAAAAAATTAATAAATCATAATTTTATTCTATTTAAATATATGTATGTATATGTATACATATATATGTATATATGTATATGTATATATATATATATATATGGAGTTATTTTTGCACAGCAATAACAGCAAACCCAAGCCTAAAAGTCTGTCACATCAGTTCTCAGGCCCTTTGTGCTTTTAAAAAGCAGGTGGAATAATTTTTGCATGGTCCTTTCTGGGTGAAGCCTCTTAGTCTGTGACTGCCAGTCATGGCAAAAGATTAGGTACAAATTTTTACGGCAGAGGTGTCTGTGCTACAATCCATCTCCACACCATATGAATGAATGCAAAGTTTTGCACCTATTTTTCAATGGAGATGCATTTTAAGCTGTAATGTTTTATTTGTTCTTGTACTGAAGGGAATACAGATTGCTCCCCTGTCTTTAAGGTGGTAAGTCCTGGTGCTTCCAATAGGGTCCCAGGTAATACTGCAGTCTGTTTGTCCTCTCCAGGCTTCCTGAACTGAGCAGGAATCCTGCATCCCTTTTGCATGCTGCTAAAGTCATGGTATCTTTCTACCCCTGTATGCCTTACACGACACAATTAACTTTGTATTTTCATCTAATTCTAGGTATCTATTTCCTATTTCCCTTTTTAATAATGCAACCTGGGAAAGAAGACATGAGAATGTAAATTTCCTTGGAAAATGTTCTCATACATGTGTCACGCATATCATGTGACTGAATTTTTTTGTCTCTTTGCAGCTTTCACATTGACATGAAATTTCAACATTAAGGGTCTGATTCTGGCAAATGCCAGTGCCCTTCAGGAGTACCCTGATGACCACCTGTGTTACAATCTCTTCACAATGAGAAAAGTTTAACTAGTCCTATAGTAAACAAAAATATGGCTCAAAAGTTGGCATAATTGAAGAAAAGACAGTGTTGGTTTGATAGCTACATTTTCTTCAAGGGTATGTATCCTTCAAAGGATGTACAAAACCCCACTGATAACTGAGAGGCAGCAGAGTTCGTGTTATTTGCCTTCAGCTAATGTGCCAAACCTGGCTGCTGAAGTGTGGATACTCCTGCAGTGCTGACGTGCTCAAGCCCCCACGGGGCCCTGCTGTGTACAAACCTGAAGCAGTTCCACACATTATTCCCAAAAGTACTTTGGGTTGGCCAGTGGGTAGTGTTTCCTGGAATTAATGGGCTGGGATGCTGGACCTCAATCATTTCCCTCTGGCAGATACTAGATTTCATGTTAATGAGCTTGTTAAGGCCCTTACCACCAAAACATTAAGGAAGATGATCTCCATATGACAAACTATATTAACAATTTTACTGTATGCTATGTAAACATTTTCAGGATGTAGAAGAACCATCTTTAAAAAACCCCACCTTAATTAATTAGGAATATCACATTCTCAATGAAATTACACAAAGGTGTATAAACTATTGCAATTAATAGAGCAGGATTTTATGGATTTCTCTATTATGGCAGCCACAGCAAAGTCTGTTACCTAAAACTCTTTTCTATAGCAGTCTGGGCTTATCCACACTACAGGAAGATCCTCTTAGAAGGTGCCCTAAGGGATCACCTTAAGCTTCTATATAGATATGAGCTTTGTCTTGGTCGTAGGCCAACCCCAAGGACAGTCTTGCTGGCATTTAACACAGACAGGAGCTTTTTTGGACGCCAGGACTCCCTGCTTGGTAATATAGATAAAGTCAATATGTTTTACAGGATCTGAGCATTTATTAAGTGCTGCTGTGGCCCAAATATGCTTTTAATGCAACAGTTAAACAAGACATATCAATGGAGAAAATAACCATTGGATTCAGTGAAGATTGTTTCAGTCTCCTGAGGTTTCAATATAAATATGGATATGTTCAACTCTGTTGCAGTGAAGTGAAATAGTCTGTGCACTATTTGTCTGAAGCAATCTGTGATTACTCTGATGTCATTGCTCTTCAGAACCTTGACTTCAAAGCTAAATGCAAGAACAGTTGTGCAAGTTGTGTTCAGTCTCATCACTAAATTCATCACTTAATAAGTAGAAGTTTATCATGTCTACATAGAGATTTTTCTGTTATTTTCCTGCAAAAATTCACAAATGGGGGTCATAATTTTGTTATGATATAATAAGAAACTCTGTGCAAACCCAATGCACTTTTACATTTTCAAAAGGCATGTGTTTTGATCAAAGGGAGGACTGTGAGTTCTCCAGAGAAATAGTGTATAAAATGGGGAGAGCCCATGTCAGATATGCAGCAAACAGAAAGTCTCCTGTTCCAATGTCTTAGATGCCTGAGAAACTGAGATTGAGGTACAAACACACTCATTTTTTAAAAAGTGAAATGGCTTTTAAAGACTCTTCCTAAAAAATAGTATTATGGGATAAGAAAGGTAGCAGGAATATTTGAGCCTCTCAGGTTCCTCTGCCTAGAAAGCCTCCACCAGCAAATGACTGTTTATTCTTAAACAAGAGCCTTGATTATTTTTGATCAATCCTTTAGTGATTTTTCTTAAGGTGAAAATGTTCAAAGATGCCAAATACCAAACTGCCCCCCCAAAAATGGCACTCTGGGATTCTGGGTGTACTAGGGATGAACTCAAAATCTAGAGCCATGAGGCTGAAGATGAGCAGTTTAGAACCAGTGAGAAAAATATTCCCCAGTCCTACCTGTATTTAATTTTACTGCACTATGGAACAGAAATGTGGGGAAAAATTCTGTTTCTACATTTTCCATGCCAGGTGAAAATTTTGTACTGCAGCCACAGCCACGTGGTTATTCATAAAAGCAAAATTCATACTTAGTTAGGAAAATATGAAGACCCCACTGAGATATGAATGAACAATATGGAGAAACATTGCTGCCTTTTTTCCTTTTAGAAGTTATTTCTATTACTATTATTTTAAATCTATTCTAGGCGATTAATGAAGTTAATGAAGAAAACTTGAAATAAGAAAAAATAATGATAAACTATAGTTCTGTTGCAACACAATTTAAACTAAAATCTCTGTTTGTAGTAGTTTATCCATATATTTATTCAAATATATGAAAATTTATGCAAATTTCCACCCCATTGTTTTGTGGTTAGGTATACTACAAGGGATGTTTCAGGCTATGCAGCTTCCCTGGCTAACAACTCTCACCGTCTTCTATTGTAATAAAATTCAAAAAACTGATCTTGAATTCTGAAGCTGAAGAAAGCAAGC
Source organism: Ammospiza caudacuta (assembly GCF_027887145.1). NCBI lineage: Eukaryota > Metazoa > Chordata > Aves > Passeriformes > Passerellidae > Ammospiza > Ammospiza caudacuta. Next base: position 85,895,261 of record NC_080595.1, read on the forward strand.
AAAGGTGAAGTAATATTATCCAGCATCTTAAAAGAAAATGGAAGAGCTATCCATTCTTACAGGTGCTTTATATAACAAAATGCCTTTAGATCATTTTTTAGCTTCTTGTGTCCATGCAGTTAGGTATTTAATTACCTGTTTACCAGCTTACATCTTAGAAATTTAGCATTCAATAAATTGGTGATTGCATTCAGATGAAATTCAAGAGAATTATCACCACTCTAAATAATACTTACCTTTATTGCAATTCTTAAATGACCCTTTTTAAAATTGTAAGCCTCTAAAGTACATCCTTTCTCCTAAAAGACACAATAAATCACTTAAGCACCCCTCCTGTTCTACTGAAGACACATCTGATTAACAGTCTTTTTCTAATAGAGGTAAGAACCTGGGAGGGTCAGAAATGAAATCTAAATGTCTCTTTTCACAGCTATTCAGGAAAGAATCTGTGTAGTAGTTTGATCTGTATCTGCACTTGGATTGAGCAATTGTGTTCAGGCAGAGAATTGCCTGGCATTATCTTATGACTCACTTGACAGAGCTTACCCCTACTTTTCATTACCTGAGAAGAGATCATTACAAAACATACAAGTAGTATAATTTTATAGCAATCTATTTTGAACTAGCAAATTAAATGGGAAGAAGAGAGGAAATGGAATGCAGCAAGCATAATGCTTTGAATTATGTTTTAAAGAAATAGGAGTTTAGCAGAAGTATGGAAGAAAGACTGGGTTAGGGAGCAGAAGCCTCTTCACTATCCTGTGACACAGCAGAACTAACTGCACAAACCCAATCCATGGTGGAGAACCCTCTCATTGAAAAAGGGTGAATATATGTGGGTGTCACAGGTGAAAAATATCTTCAGTTGTGAAGAGTAATATGTGCCAGATAAATGGGTGTGTGTATGTATGTTTTAGCAAAAGTCCAAAACTGTCATTTTGAGGTTTCAAGCTGAAGCCTGCTGCTTGCTAACTACAACTAATACAAGTTGGCTCTGCATGTTCCTAAAACTTGAGCTAAATAGCAGTGAAATGTCTTGAGCTCTCTGGTTACCAAAGAGACACATGTCAGGACCAACAACTAGAATAATGATCATGTTTCTGCATATAAACTAGATTAGGAGAACCTTGGGCTTGGGATGCCTGCAAAAAAGGAGGCTGAATCACTAGGGTTTCCTAAAAGAAAAAGTGGTTTTGGAGAGAAGAAAGACCAGGAAAGAAGATGGGGAGAATCCTGACTGGGGAAAGGAAGCTGGTAGTCAGAGAGATGCACAGAGATGGAAACTAGGAGATGCTCAGGGACTTTCACCAGTGATGGTCCAGAAGGGTCACTGCGAGCACATGGAACCCGCAGGACTTCCTCCCCAAGTTTTCCAGAACAGCACTGACTTCTCTACCAGGGTGGAAATCAAGGGCTAGAAAGGGTGGAGTTGGAGAGCAAGGGAGTATAAAATAAAAAAGCAGGCCAAGAGCTCAAATCTTTCAGGTTATTAAGTCCAGTATACAGGTCCACTACCAGTTATTGTTTATTCTATCTCTCCTGTGGCAGTGGGAGAAGGACAAGGTGATCAACTGAAAGCCTTGAAAGCCAGGCTTGGGTAAGGGTTAGAGCTCAAATCTTTCAGGTTTTTAAGCCCAGAATTCAAATTTTTCAGGTTATTAAGCCCAGTATGCAGGTGCACTACCAGTTACTGTTTATTCTATCTCTCCTGTGGCAGTGAGAGATGGACAAGGTGACCAACAGAAAGACTTGAAAGCCAGGCTTGGGGATTTGGAGGACTGCATTTTTATTAAAATTTGTGAGGGAGGCAAAACCAAATAGAATTACTGTCCTCTAAATTCACAACTGCAGCAAGTCCTTAGTAACATTTCTTGGGAGAGGAATTAATTAGAGGGAGAATAATTTTCCAGCCGAGGTTTTCCCATTCGTTTGGTTTGCACTTCATTAATGAAGTGTAGGGTTGTACCTAAAAGAGGGATCTCTCCCACTCTCCCAGCTTTACTGTGGGACCAGCACACCTCTTTGTCCCTTCGTTTGCTACAGATAAAGGCTGATACACCTGCAAGTCCCAAAAATGAAATACAGATGTTAAATAGTCAAGCTGGTTCAAGCATCTACAAGATATAGATAAAAACTCTAATTAATAGAGGAATAGTAACAGAAGATGCTGCAGAGACAGCCTTGATCCTAAGGTTTTATTAAGAAGACACTCAAATTTATTTACCAGCAGGACAGTCAAAGCTGCCTGGAAGCAACTTATCCACCAGGTTTCAGGCACCTTTCTAGCACATGGATGCAGAAGGCACTTTTGCAGATAAGATAGTCTTTAGGCAGAAATGTAAGATGTCTTAGAATGCTTTAAAGACCACAAAGCATTTTTTGGCACTTTGGCAGCTCTTATCTCCATGCCGAATGCCTTTGAATGAAATACACTCTCTCTCCCAAGCCTCTCTGCTCCATAGAAAGCTTTTCTTCCTTGATTCCTGTGACCTGCCTGTCTGCTCCTGTTGCTGCCAGCATCCTCTCTGCTGGAGCCACAGACTGCCAGCTCCTTGCTGCAGCTGGAACAGGAGAATTGCTCCAAGGGCAGGAGACAGCTCCCAAGCTTCTCTGAAAGTCTCACCTGCCATGGTCACTTCTCACGAGGGAAGACAGCCTGCAAGGCAGGGGCACACAGTGCAGCCAGCCTGTCCTCTCTGCCATATCCACACTGAATTTGTTGCCCGATTGATAAATGACACAAAACTCAGATAAGTTTTGTGGGTGCTTTATTAAGGGCCCGGGGAACTGGGGGACTCACGTCCCAAAGTCCGAGCCCCCGAATTCGCGTATGGGTGCTTCCCTCTTATACATGCGATTCACAACAAAGTCTCTAAGGAACAGTTTCCCCATTCCCCTTGCCTGGTCACAGACCCCTTGTGATACATTCCTTGGTTCACAAATAAGATCATTAATCCTCTGCTTATCTTATTCTAAGAGCATTGTATGCTGCCTCTAGACAGTTTAGCATTCTTACCTTCTTGCACTAGTTTAATTATTTATTAAATCTCTAAGACTACCTGCTAGGTAACACACAAAACCCAACACACTTTCAACGGCTACAAAACTACTTTTTAACAAACCAGTTCACGCACAACTCACTATAATTAAATATTTTGCTAAATTTCATTTCTTTTCCAACAAATTGAAACAGAAACAATACTACCACAGGGACCAGAATGTGGGAATTCTACATCTTTTATTGTGGAATCTTATATATGTCTGTTTTACTTCTGTGTCCTCCTTCCCTGTGCCTTCTCTTTCACAGATCCACACAGCTACAGTGGGAGGGTTTCAACCACCCCACTCCCCCCAGGCCTCATGAACAGCCTGGTGCCTTCCTCCTGCGGGTTTGGAAAGGTGAATTTAAATTAAGTGAAATGACTGGTGTGGCCAGGTGTGACCACAGCTGTCTCCTCTGTTTAAATTCATTTTGTAGTCCTCTCAGAAGCAGCTGTCACATGTTTTTTCTGGAGTTCAGGGAGGAATGGGAAGAAAATGAACCTGTTTGGAGAAGGAGGGTGCCAGAGGTGGCAGGGTGCAGAAGCAAAGAGCCACAGCAGGGATCCAGGAACCCCAGGGAGGACTGTGCAAGGATACATGGCACACATTCAACTTTGCAGAGAGAGACAGAAGCAAGGACACTGTGGGCCAGGGGAAGGATTGTGCAGAAACCTTTCTGCTTCGTTCTGTTTACACTTTGCCAGTTGGAGAGGTTTGTCATTAAAGACAGTGATCCTACTGTTGTTTTAAGAAAAAGTTGCTTTAAAGAGGTTGCTGTAAGAAGAAGCCTAAGCAGATCTATCACAAACCTCTGGCCTGGTCAGGGTCTCAGTGCATTTAATGCCTACATGGGTGCTCCAAGCACGAGGTACTGACCACAGGATTTAAGGTGACTGCAACTGCTGCTTGTTGCCATGGCTTAAGCCCAGACAGTTACTGAGCCAGTAACACAGCTGCCTGTTCACTCACCTGCCACTTCACCCTCACCCTGTGGGATGGGGAGAAAAATAAAAACAAAAAAGGTAAAACCTGTAAGTTAAGAACTGTTTCATACAGGAAGTTAATTTAAAAAGTAACAACAACAACAACAACAACAACAACTAATAATAATAATAGGACAATAAAAGAGAGAGGGAGAGAGACAGAGAGAGGAGAAACAAGCAATGCACCATACAATTTCTCACCACACCACTAATCAATGCCCAGTCTGTCTACCAAGAGCAATTGGTGGCTCCTAGCAAGCTCTTCCCAGTGAATATACTGAGCATGACATTCTTTATGATGGAATATGCCTTCCCAGCCATGTTTCCTCCCAGTTTTTTTGTGCATCTCCTCTCTGGCAGAGCATGAGACACTGAAATGTAGTGTTAGTTGTGAGTAATAGGTACTCAAATTTGGGGCACTTTTAATTGATCCGAGTTCTTACAATTGGAGATGCTAAACATAACAGCAGATAGTTGGGAGGCTCTTGTTCATTTTAGCTAATGATACCAATAGCATCCCTTTCAGTTCTTTTCATCTGCTTTGTCTATTCTTTCTTATTAAAGCCAATTAGAAAATTTTCCAACAGAAATGTATTATCTCTGATATAATTACCAGTAAGTCATGAATACCAGTCATATGACTGCTAATGAAAAGCTGTTCTATTTCTTAAATTAGCAATCTTAATATTTTCTGCAGTAAATTTTCTTCTTTATTTTTCTAAATCAAGTTTAGAAAAGTGCAATAGAGCAGTAATGGGACAGGGGTGCTATAAAAAATCTTAGTGAATGGAGGAATTGTAGCACTTACAACAGATGAAATGTTTGCAATTAATTTTGCAGTTACTGCTCAAGACACTATTTTGGGAAATAAAATATTTTACTAACTTAAATTAATACTATTTGTAGACATTTCATGTTGGAAAACATTGGGTAAAAATTTATTCTTCTGGTCTCCTTAGATAACTAAAAGATGCATGTTACTGCCACCTCATTAAACTAGTATCAGCTCTGTGATTTCACCTCTTATATTTTCCTAAACCCTTGTTTATATTTTTAATTAAGTTTGAGACTAAGGTAAGGGAATCAAATTATAACTAATACAAAAGTTTATCTCTAAAAATGTACCAAAATATAACAAATGGTTATGCTTTTAGATTGCCATGTGCCTGTAGTGAACAAAAGAAAGTGTGTGATGCAGCCACTGAGAATGGAAGTTATTTCTGCTGTTAAATTTTAAATTCTGTTAAATTTTGTTACAGGCAGACAAAAAGCCACCCTGCACATGGACATGGTTATACCACAAAGGCTGCAGTGGGAAGGTTTTAATGGTGGTAACTAAAATCTAGAGACTGAATGAGATGAGGAGTCTCCTCCACATGGCGTGTCGTCCCTTGCCTGCAAACAGGGGCATTGCACAAAGCTGAATATTTCCCACAGTTTGCAGACCCAGACAGGCTCCTGCAGTTCCCAGGCTGGCTGCAGAGAAGCAGCAGCAGCTATTTATCTTATCCATATTGGAACTGAATGATGTAAGAGACTCCCAATTTTGTGGAAAAACAGTTACTGGAACAGTCCAAATAATGTTATCTGATACAATGGGCATCCAAAATGTTTTCTAGGATTTTATATTTTCCTTAAGAAGATAATTCATGAAGGAGACCCATTGTACTGTGACTTTGCCAGGTATGATTTCAAATCTTCTTCCTTTCCACCAAAATTAGCAGCACTGAAAGCCAAGGTGCACTGTTTAACATTACGAAGACTGCAGCCCCATTAAGATAAAAGTTCCAGAGAGTGAAACTAGTTGAGGCTATTGCCTAAAGCAATCCCATCAGGCCTCCTGCTGAAGGTATATATTCCACTGAAGAAAAGCCACTATATGTGCTTTCTGCTTTGTAGCAATGCTTTTCATTTTAATCTAGCTGTATTTGTTCTTGTGCTTTTATTCCAAGCAAACAAAAATGAATTCTTAGCAATCTGGGAATATATTTCCTAATGCCCTGTAGCAAATACAGTTTTTTCAGCGATACAGGCTACTGGAGAGGAAAAATGAATCCTTTATGTGGTAAGCAAAGACATCTAGAAATGGAAAAGTGCAAGGGATGTTTTCTGACCAAGAGTAATTACACTGAATAGAAGTATTCTCTATTTGCAGAGCAGGTAAGCTTAACTTCCCCCTTCTTCAGGTTTGATCCAAAGCAGGAGCTGCAGTGTGTGATCTCCATGGAACTGAAGTACAAGAAGGTCACTCATGGACCTGGCCTTAAGAAGAAAAAGCAAGCTTGTGAAACTTGTTTACTGACCCAGTCTCTATGGGGGACATATATATACACAGTTTTAATGGCTCCATGTGGAAATGTGAGATAGCAAAATATACAGTGCAGTTGTAGAAGCATCAAGTAAATCTTCATCAAAATATTGTAGGTTGTAGCACTACCATAAACCCTTCAGGCCCAATCATTAATGTGAAAGCCTGCATTAACAATAATGGAGTTTTATTGGCCTAAGAATTTGGCGTACACAACTGGCATGAGATGATTTTTGTTGTTCTACTTCATGGTCTAATGCACTGAATATGAAGCACAAACTTCAGTGGGGCTGGGAGGCAGAAATGGGGAATGCACTGCCTTGATTTGTGTTACCCAAGTTAACACTCCTCTCCAGCCACATCCCTCTGACTAGCGTGTCAAATGGGACTGTAGGCTGACCCCGATGTCCAGCAAAGGATTTGCAATACTCCATGACAGGCACTTTGGCCCCTTTTCCAGGCTCAGGTTAGGCTGCCTATGGGTAGGTGCACGTCCTCGTTTTGTACACTGTGCTATTTTTGGGGGAGCTTTGCCTTTGAGGAGCAATTCAGAGTGCCCTCAGTTACCTTTATTTTTAGATAAGAGGAGAACACAATCCCTGTTTCTCATATTGCAGTTCAGTGTCTGGAACACCTGCCCAGGAGGTGGAAAACTCCTTTGGAGCCTAGTGCCGTTGAGCTGAAAGGTCTGAAACCCACTTCCCTGCCCCATCCACAGCAGCCTGCAGCACAGGCAGAGGAGTTGAGGGCTTTCCTCCATGCCTCTCTCTGGGACTGTGTCACTGCAGAAAATCAAGAGTCACAGGAACTCAGAAAACTGGAGGGAAAAAGAGAAGGGGGCTTTGAGGCTTGGCAGTAAGCCCAGTAAGAGCAGGAATGAGTAGCAATGGCTCTTCCACTCTGCCATATTCATAACCTTCAGACGAAGCACGTGAATCAGTCCCATGGACTTCAGAAAATGAAACAACCTGTTTGAAGCTTGGTCAAAATCTAGTCTACATACTAGGGGATAAGAATTGCTGACTTCACTTTCTTTAGGTGGATTTTGGACACACTGTCTTATCTGAGTGTTCTACAGTGCTGTAAGATATTGTAGACTAGATTCATTTCATGTATCATTTTTTAAGAGATGCCTTTTGCTTAAGGGTGGTTAAAGCCCTTCTACTTTATAAATACCAAAACTCTGAAAATCATCTAGACCTCTTCTGTTGTTGCTTTATTTTTGTATACTTCTTGAATGTGATGAAGTAATTGCACAGAGAGGACAATTATATTTCCTTGCTATGAAAAATTCCATAATTTCTGACAATTAAGTTATTTAACAATAGGCAACGTTGATCTGTCTGTGTGCCTGCAGTCTGGTACAATTTATAGTGTTTGACTGAAACAAACAGATCTATTTTACCCTCTAAATTTCTAGTACATGATAAATACATACCATTCTTTATTACCATAAGGCTTTTTTTCACAAAGTCTAGGCACTAAAGGGATTCATATAGAGAAAGTTCATGTTGCAATTATAAAGGCTTTCCATTCTTTGTACTGATGTTTTTCATTTTTATTTTTATGTTTATTTTTATTGAAGGTTTATACTGCTATTTTCATTTTCGTAATGACAGTACCTCTAAATAAACAGGAAATAAAATGTGATAAAACACCAGTCAGTCATTTTCTAGTAATTTCTTTGAAGACTAGAGAGCCTAACCTACATTGTTTGGTGGAAGGTAAGATGCAGTGAAATGCAACTGCTCTCCAAGATGCTGGATGGTTGTGATGCTGAGAATCTTTGTACAGTTCTGTATGTGCTCAGACATATGTTCATTTCTCCATTTATCACTTGAACTGGACATAAGCACATGTGGACTACTTTTGCTCATTCATATAAATCCAGCCAAACTTCACTGGCAAGTGTTTTAAAATAATTTAGATTGAAGTTCTACTGTATGAAGACCTGTGATTTTCAGACTCCAAAAGAAGAATAGCATCGTGTCTAGCCTGTTGCATATGTCTCCACTATTCCATCATTCACGTATCTTCTCTGTTGCCTTATCTCCCTGAGACAGGCTTCTAAAAGGTTTTTTACCCTATTTTTGTTTTGAGGTGAAGTTTCTGAAGCTGTATAAAGAGCATTTGAAACTGAGAAGTTTTGATTCTGGTTTGCAGATTGTTTGCTCACAATTCTGGCTGAAGCAGAACCATCTCTTCTTCTTCATGGATGGCACAAATATTAAAATATTTTTTATTTTTTATCTACTTTATTTTCACTGAAATTAACAGTTACATCTACTAGGATATATCTAGGATAACAAGTAAAAAATATCTAGTTAAAACACTTTTCATTTTATAAATCACCTCCCTGTGTTCTTTTCTCTAACTTGATAAATGTTAAGCATTTTAACCAAAAATTTGTAATTACAATGCACTTTAAATTCACAGTTGAGTTGAATTTTTACATGAAACTTCCAATAGTGGAGTTGTCAGCATGCTCTGGTTTTCAGCTCTTGAGCATGTGATTTAGGGGTTTTGTGTTTCTGGAGCTCCTTGTGTACTACATACACTGTTATTGTGGCTGATTAATATCATGATTGTTGTTGGCCATGAACTCTGGAGATATGCTCTGACACCCTCACCATTGATTATACTAGATACATCAGGTTTTACTGTGTCAAGCAACACTTGAATCGAGTGTTCTACTCAAAAGGAGAAAAAATAATGGAAAAGTTAAAAATTAGCTATCAACCAGATGTTCTGGAAATTGATTTAAAATATCAGCTTTGAATCGTGGCTTTGTTTGGATGTAAATAAACATTTATGCAATTGTTATTACAGTCTGGAGAAAATCCAAGATTCTCTTTTGCATTATTATGTATCTATACTAGTTATTGTGGTGTTAGAACTGCGACCCATGCATTATACTTGTCTCCCTGGGAAATCACATTTTTATGAAGTAGGAATACAGGACTGCCTCTGGGTCCTAGTAGCCTCTCGATTTTCTGTAGGAACACGAGGAGCTCAGTGGGCTCAGTCTACAGAAACCACAGCTGGGCCATCTACACTATGATATTACAGTACTGTAGCATACATCAATGTGAAAGAGAAGACCAGCCAATCCCCTCTAACTTCATCACTGGTTTATTTTTTTCCATGAAAAGCATATAATAAACTCAAAATTGTATCAACTCATTTGTAGGACACATGAAGCATTTGCAAGTCCAAAATTACTCTGCAAAGCTGTAGCTGCCAATGTAAGCAGGAATAGAGTCAGATATATTAAATGTGGTAATTAATGCATGCAAAGTAGTCAGGCATTGGAAGAGGCTGCCCAGGGAATCACTGTCCCTGGAAGTGTTCAGAAAGTGTATGGATGTGGCACTTGGCAACATAGTTTTGTGGTGAGTATGGTGGTGCTGAATTAATGGTTGTACTTGGTGATCTTAGCGGTCTATTCCAACCTAAATGATTCTCTGACTGTATAATTCTATGACAAATGCCTATTAGGCACCCAGGATGCATGGCATTTGTTATCTTTGGGATTGAGCTGGGAGAGCACCCAAGGGGAGATATGAGGGAGAACTCCAGGCAGGCACCAGTGTCAGCCCAGTAGAAGAACCGTGCCTGTTGGACCATCTCAGCAAAGAGAAGGTAAAGGGAATGGCTGGAGGCTGCTCTAAAAAGCCAGTTCGGGAATCCCACATGAATTTAGCAGATGGTTTTGTTGAATGTGATTGTACAGTCTTTACCATATTCCTGCCTAAAATGGATCATTTTAAAACATTTTTTTCTTAAATTATAAAAAATTCTACATATACAAGGGAATCCACGTGCCAGAGCCTTCAGCAGCTGCCATCTGAGACACTGCTCTGTTAATACAATCAGTGCAGCCTGGGATATTTCACCTCAAAGAGGAATGATTTTTTACCACTGCAAAAGAACATTGCAACACCTTGCTGTCATCACAATGGTTTTGCTGAATCCATACCTGCAGTAGAAATGAAATGCATCCCTTTTTAAAATATGCCTTCATGCTGACTACATGAACAGCAACAATGTACTTGAGACCTTCAGCAAATATATGGATTACGTAGCTGTGTGCAATTGGCACAGTTTCCAAGATCTTCCACACACAATCAATGGCCAGTGACATCCCCCAGACTCCAAAGGGTCTCTGGCACTTCTTGGAGCCAGTCGTGATGTTACAGCTCTGGAACTGAACAGCAATATCTAGTGTGTGCTGTCCTTGTAACACCCAAAGAAAGAAATTAAACTGCTGGCTGTTTACAATAATTTCCAATTTTAAATGATTGTTCCCTGCCAAATATCAGCTGGGTTTTTACACCAGTGGTGTGTTGGAGGTGGCTTCCTGAAAGTAAAATATGATGTAGGCACTGCACTATCAACTACATACCTTTTCTCAAGTAGTACAGCTTTTTGCTAGGCAACCATGAAAGTGTTCTCAAATGGTCTGCTGCTGGGGTTAACTCTGTATTTTCTTTAAAGCAATCATTTAGGCCATTTCTGTTTTGATTGAGTCAGCCCCCTCCAGAGTTACTTATCCCTGCCAAGGGGGATGCACAACATGTAAAGTTCACTGATACAGATCTCTTGAGGCCTCTGGTTTGGCTTTAGGGTCGAGAAAGAAAGTTCAGAAGGCACAATGTTTGAAACAAAGTTAGCTTTGCTTTTGCCTCTAGAGAATAAGATCACGGCAGATACAAACACAACTGAATGTGCACTAAACCGACTGAAACCTGCTCCATGCCTATTCCTTTTAAACAGAAAAGTGAGTGCTGAAGAAGTCCCACAGGACACTCTTCCCTGTAGCAAGCAGAATCTTCAACTTCCTATTGATTCCTTACCAAGGGATCTGCATACATGCACAGACCCCAGCAAAAAAGGAAAGGATAGATGCAGGAACCATCCTAAAGATACAGAATGGTTCCAGATTACTACAATGATTTCAACAAATATGAGTCTTTTATTTCTGTGAGATGTCCTTGATACTGTGTCAAGGCTAATTGTTGGTTTTAACAAGAGAAGCAGGTTAGAAACTTTGTGCATGTAGTCCTGTGTTAGTAGCAATATTTGTTCCTGTCCATTATTAAACTTCTTTAAAAAGTCAGAGAATCTTGGATAATGTTACGTGTCTTCAGGAAGAGCCTCAAATGTGCAAAAGATATCTGATAAAATGTAAAATAATTTGTTGCGTATTTCATCTGAAAAGGAGTTTTTTTGAGACACTGGTACTATATGTGCACACACACATATATGTATATCCAGACCTCTATGTGTAGTATGTATTTATGGAAAGTGTTCCATGCTAGTTTACTAAAAGCCAGACAATGTAATTACTTTAGTGGACTCAAACAGCCTCCCTGAGAACACAAAAATCTTCCAGAGGCAAGGCAGAGTCTTGGTGTGATGTACAGAATGTTCTGAGTTCTGCTGATATGTCAAGTGCTGTTTCCCATTATCCTCATGCTCCTTGAGTTGTGCTGCACACAGTATGGAATATCCACACAACAAAACCTTAGGTGCCTTGATGCCCTCTATTTCCTGAAGACTGAGCCAGTGTTTTTCTGGATTCCAAGACACAGCACTGCAGTGCACATTACAGAGCTGATCTTAGGCCCTTCTGGAGGCAAGGAGTCCTGATACAGGCACAGGGCTCCTGCCTTTGTGGTTCCTCACACACCCCAAGGAAACACAGGTGTACAGGCAGAGTCAGCATGCAAGTCTATGTCCCACTTTGGATGCAAACAGGGCATATGTGGGGACCAGGACTACACAATGTACTGTACTGTAGACTGCAACTCCAGTGCACTCTGCAATACCTGCCAACACAGATACTGTAGGTATCTCTAGAGGTACCTCTGGGGACACTTGCGATTCAGGACATCACAATGGGAGTTGATTCCTAGCTTTTGCACACTTAGTAATCACCATTATAAAAGAACCTACATTCCTAACCTAGGCATATTCATTTAGATAACCAACCTTTCCCTCTGCACCCAGGGAGCAAGGAAAGCAGAATCTGGTTAAAAATCACAGTGATGTAGGATGAGGTCAGCGTTAGCAGCATTAGAACTGAAAAATTTCAAGCATTTGTCTTGTTGGCATTTATATCGAAGTTTGTTTGCCATTTGCATTTCTTTGTATTTCACTGTGAGTCTAGGATTAAAATGCACACTGAAACTCAGCTGAATCCATAAAGCATCCACTATAAAAATTCATGCTCAGTCAGAAACTTTGCAAAATTTTAATGAAGCCATAACTAAATTCAAAGTTGAGTTAGCTGTGCTTTGTTATTTTGTAATGAAAGTTCTGCGCAGCCCTGCTCAAATGGAGAGGACTGCTGCTGCTCCTGTGATTAGTAAACACGGGAGACACGCTGAGCCAATGTCTCCCTGAGGCATTCTCACTGAAGTCAAAGTCACCCTCGAGATGAATTTGACCTGTTGAACCCAGTGTTTTTAGAACTAATAGCATAATTTCTTCAACATACAGCTACAAGGGAGAAGACTCGCAACTTGAAGGCCGAGTTGTATGAATTCAGTTTAACAGTGTAGAGAAAAGGTATGGAAGACAAATCTGCCACAAACCAGATTAAATTCTGATTTTCTGAAACATTAGCTGAACCCTGTCCCACATGGTACCTGCTTAATCTGAGGCAGAATCAGAAGACAGGACAAGGACAAGTGTTTATACAGGTTGCCCATGAAAATTTCCATTAATGACATCTTGAATTTTCACTAATTTTTTTGTTGTTACTGCAAGGTCATCAAATCAAATGTTTTTGAGGCTGTGGAACATTTTTTATGGGAAATAATTTATTCTCTGTTTTGATAACAAAAACAATGGTTCTGTGTTTTTAAATTGGTTTTAGTTGAGCAACTTACTCTTCTCTCAACCTTAATTTTTCAGCTAAAGAGCTAAACCAACATAATTAGTAAATTAAATAAGAGCTAGGTTATGTACCATTGTTGGGTTTTTTAATGCAAATGATCATATTTTGAACATTCCAGTTTGAACTATTATCATTAGGATTTTTTAGTCGATATATCATCAGTAATTTTCCTGTGGGATTTCTCTGGCAGCAGAACCACAGCATTTTTAGTCTTAATACCTGTAGATCTTTAAATATACGTATGGCAAAAGAACATGGAGGCTGTCTTTTCTTAGTAAAGCTTCACGAAATCCACAATCCAAATGGAATGTGCGTTTGGAACATCTGGCAGCAAAGAAAGTGAGTTTTTTGTAAATGCTATCCCTGTAATACAACTATTGCCTTGAAAAAAAAAGATTATTTCTTAAAAAAAAAATTTATTAAAGAAACCACCAAATAAACAAAAAATGCGGTAAAGTCTCAAAGAAGACCCAGAAAGATGACATTTCCATATTTTTTAGATATTCATCTCTCATATCAAGGTCACATAAAAGTCATGCACTAACACTTTCTAATTTTCATCCTTTGAGTACAATTAGCCTGTTTTTTCAGTGGTGTTAACACCATAAGTAGTCACAGAAAGTAGGTGTGTTTTCTTGAAGTGCCAGTCATGAGACAGTAAAGCCTGTAAAGACTGGAAATAGTACACAAAGGTGTTTTGTTTTCAGCTCATGCTATGTTTTATGGTTTCATCAAAATTACTTCTGTACAACCTTCCAGGAATACAGGAATGGCAGAACTTAAAAACATTAGTGCTGAGTAAGAAAACTTGGCCAGCCTAAGGGAAACCTTCAGGACAAAGTAGATAAAGCTGCTCAGTAAATACTTGTATCTAGAGACAAAGAGAATCAACAGCAATTAAAACAGGCGTGACTGAACAAGAATGCTTGAAAGCATGACCTTGAATTTCCTTTATGTTTCCTGGAATTTTTTGGCCAGGATGAAAGAGTGTGTGTTATTTTGCTGGATTCCATGGTATCCTGGAGAAAAAGCAGATGTGATACACCATAAACATCTGGCAAGGATAGAGCAACCAGCCTTTTTTAGCATGTAGGATGGACAAATGGAATAAAGAGGCCCTGCCAATTTACAGAAGTTACCCTTTTACTGTATATGGGATAATCATATCAATATCTTGCTCCTTACTTTCATTAATTGTTTCTACTGCACGTGTTCTGGAGATAAACTCCATTGATCTGCATATATCCATCAGACCTGGAGTGCTATTTTCTACTTCTTGTACTGGATGGACCACTGTGCCTTGATATTGAAGAGGAAATCAAATGCAGCCCAGCTCTCAACATTGGTTCAGGCAATTCAAATGTGTCCCTTTTATAAAGTATAGTCCACGACTAAGTGTGAGACTTACTAATGACTGTGTATAATAAAATAAAAATAAATATAACACGTATGTTGTTTCTGTGTACATAGAAAAGACAGTTTAGTATTGAAATATGAATCCAACACACCGCAACAGTTTAGAAAATATTATAATTCATTTTCAGAAGCAGGTTAATGAGGGTAACAAACTGGTTGGTTTTTAAGGCCTTTCTAGCACATTTGCATTGTTTTTAAGCCACAAAAATGGTAATCTTCTGCAGAGGAGAAAAAAAAAAGTGATTTTACAAAGGGACACATAATCATAGTGTTATTTTATGAAACTATATTACATTGTAATCAACTGGAAGAGCTAGCAGGTTTTAATGCCAAGTGTGTTTTCTTATGATAAACACTTGTCAATATAACACTATCTTGTGCCTGCTATATCTTGTTTCCACCATGACCTTTCAAACAACATGCATGTTCTTTTCTCTCCCTCTGAGAAAACCTTAACAACATTCTAATCATCATGAAGAGCAATTAACTGTCTTCAACCAGCTGTGCTACTCAGCTCATCTGGGAATGGGAAAAAACCTGCTCCTTAGTGCAGATCCGCTTACCCAGGCATGGCAAACAAGGCTAGAGCAGAGCAGCTCTAAATATGAAATACTGGCACTTGTCACAAAGTTTGGAAGCTTTGGTGAAGAGCAATGGTGCCTCTCCTAGTAAAGAGAAGTCTCTTTCCTGCTCACTCTACAGTCCCTGTAAGATAATGTATGAGTTTTAATAATGTGCTTTTTAAAGGTCAGCATTTGAAGAACAGCACTTATTTGTTGACATCACTGCAGCAAGCAGCCTTTCCCTCACTGAGCAAAACTTTGTGGCAGAGGTATTTTCTGATCACTGAAGAAAGAGCAATAGCTTCTTGAATGTGCAGTTGCTGAAAGGGCACTGCAGAGACTTTCAGAAACAATAGCTGGAATTTAATTCTATAGAGATGTATTTGGCTTCTTTCTTTCTACAAATCTGGGACTAAACTGTGTTATGTATCAGTGCTAAAGCTTTTGCAATTTTTTGTCTATTAGCAAATGAAACAATAGTAAACGTAGAGCAAGTAAAATTAATCTGTATACAGAATGCTTTCATAAATAAAAAGATGGAGGCAAAATTAGTGGCTAACATATGATAGCTGGTTTTTTGAGCTGTGAAATAAGATAAAAAACTCAGGCAGACCATATGCTCTTTCCTGAAATCATCAGGGATTTTGCTCTGTATCACAGGAAGTACGCATAAAAGAGGTGTACCTTCAATTTTAACGTATGTGTACTTCAAACAACAGAAGTAATTTTTGTTTGTTTTATGTAGTCTTTTTAATGGCTGCTCCTAACTGTCTTGCAGATTTCTCAGAAATTAATCTAGCTAAACAAAATGTCTATGGTATGCCTAATGAAAATTCAAATATAATCAATTTATAATGGGGCAGATCCTACAGAAACATTTTGGAGTTCCTTGAAAAATACAATCATATTTTGTTTTGGGTTTTTTTTTCTCATTATTTTTATATATATAGTACTAGGAAAAAATTGTGATTAACTCAATTTTCAAAAATATCTGAATTATGATTTTGTGAACCAGAATTAAACACCTGATGGAACTGCTGACTGCCTTCCTTCAAGTCTGAACCTTTGAGAAATTGCTGATTTTTTAAAACACAGATCTTTGCTTATTCTCATGCTATATATTTTCTAAACATTACTCTTTTTCCTGACATGTTCTCAGAAGTAAACCACACATTATAACCCATTCTAATGTGGAAATCGAGGTGCCTGCCATTTAGTTCTTGGAAAGCTCAGGTCACTTTTCTTTAGCAGCCTAACCATGAGTTTAAACACAGACATATCCAGTGTTTTTTAGTTCAATCCAACCCTTTGTGTGCAGGCATTGGAGCAGGAGGCCAGATGCGGAGTACTCACCGCGTGTCAGAATCCACCTTCCATTAACCACTAAAGAACAAACTGCTTGTGAACTAATGAGATTCCAATGAGATCTCAATTTATGGGATCTCCAAATAAACAATTTTTAAAAACTGGGAAATAAAGCAAATTAAAAAAAAAAAAAAAAAGAAAGAAAAATGAGGCATGGTTTAATGCCTCATAGTTTAATGCCTCAAGGAAGCAGTAAGACCCACAGCATATAATATGTGGTACACTGAGAAAATCTATTTTTATTACATGGGGAACTAAGAGTAATGGTTACTATAGAAATTATTCAATTGTTTAAGGGGAGGGTGGTAGGTCAGTTTCTTATAATTTTGCTATATTGACAAAGTTGAAGAATTTTTTAAAAGAGAATTTTTTAAAAAATACTTGACAGGATTTTATTGGGAATATTTTTAGTGAAAATAGCAGAGCTGCTTCTGAGACAAATGGACCTTCAGCAGTATCTACTAGGACAGAGCCAACAGCATGAAAGAACCACTGATAGCCAGAGGACAAACTCTGTCTCCTTGAACAAATAGAACATATTCCACTAAGCAAAGTTTAGGAGGCTTGAGGAGAAAGCACCATATCCCTGCATGCTGTGGGGAACAGCTCTCCCTCTCAGTGGATGAAGTGTGAGAGCCATCTGCTTGGCCAAGCCAGCTGAGGGCCTTAGAGGAAACAGGTTAGAGAGCCATGGGTACGTGACTGTGAGCTGGAACAATCCATATCCTGTGTGGGACAGAGACAGGCTCACTGAGGAGACATGAGCACAGCTGAGGATGAGATGAAGCCTATGGACAGTCAGCTGCACAAAATCCACAGGCTGGTGTGGTAGAAATGAAAGGTTTCTTGATAGTATGTACCTGACATCCCTACTCCAAGGCAGCGCTCCGATAAAAATCCAAGAATCTTTTGGATTTGAGACCCTTGTGTGCCAGAGCCTATATGTTTATTTCCTTCATGGACAGACAAATCTCAGTCTGCCTTTTAGGCAGGTGAGGAAATGGGACTTGACTGTGTGAAGGAGGCTATGCTGGATCACCTTGGTGTGAGCAGAAACAAGTCTTGTTGATGCTTTTCCTCTGAATCCTTTTCACATTGAGTAAGTCATTCTAAATATCAGCCCATCACATTAACACAAAGAAAAACAGTGGTTGGTTCTCAGAAGCCTGGTACAGAGAAAGATTCTGCTTTCACAGTAGAAGTGCCCTGTGTGGCCTGAAACAGAAATAGGTCTGTAAAATCCCAAACTGAGACAGGCAATACATTTGCCAGGGCTTGGCAGATGGCAGTGTGCTTCTGCCCTTATGGAGCCTGGGTAATTACAGACTTTGCATATAGCTCATGGTTTGGGATAATGCAGATATCTGTAAAATAAAGATGGAATAAATTGTTTTGCTGTTGATTTAGAAAAGTGAATGTGAAATCTTCAGAAAAAAATGCAGAAGATCCAGTTCCTTGGTTACAAAACAAAGTCCCTGGATGAAAACCTGTTCTACTTTTCTGGGGGGCCTGGATGATCCTCTTTCAAAAGTTTATGGATTTCTTTCTGGCTCAGGATGAAATGTCCCTGAACAGCTGCCCCCTTAGACAAGGATGCAGATTGTACCTAAAATGATGAGTATCCATTGTAATGGCAGTAAGCATAGAGCTGCTATCTGTGAAGCACAGCTCTCACTGTCAACATGATTAATGTGCTGCTCTTCTTTGTGAGATAGCTCTTTTCTGACTCAGTTGCTGACTTATATCATTGTGCAATCTTGAAAACAAAAAAAAAGGTGGGCAGTTTTATTTCTGGGTGTTGTGAGACTAATTTAGACAGATTATTAGGAACCCTATTTCCACCCTAGCTCCTCTGACATTAAATTCATTAGGATCCTGAAAACAATAGTTTAGAAAGTGTCCTGAGGAAAAAATCTTTTTGATGCTCAAAGAGAAATTATGTACACTCTACACAATGAATTGTTCAAATGGACATACACAGAAGAGAAGTATCAGAAATACCAACAAGCTGTTTTCATGCTGCTGGGAGGAGTACTGAACGCATGCTTGTTAGAGCATGAGGAGGAAATACTCAGCAATTGAGAAAGCCTAGTAGGAAATGGCCTATTTAGTTACTGAAATTCAAGCAGCATCTTCTGATCAATTATATTGTTCATTGATCATGGATTATCCACTGCTTTCAGGAATTTCTTCAGCAAAGAGAACAAATGGTAGATTTCTAAAATTCAATCCATTGTTTCAGATATGTCAGCATGATCTGCAAAGGGAATTTTGAGGCAGGCTGAAACAACCTATCATAGAATCATAGAATGGCCTGGGCTGGAAGGGACCTTAAAGGTCATCTAGCTCCTTCCCCCCTGCCATGGGCAAGGACACTTTCCACTAGACCAGGTTGCTCAGGGCCCAATAAAATCTGGCCTTAAGCACTTCCAGGACTGGGGCACCCACAGCTTCTCTGGAAAACCTATTCCAGTGCCTCACCACTCTCACAGTAAAGAATTTCTTCCTAATATCTTATCTAAACCCACCCTCTTTCAGTTTGAAGCCGTTCCCCCTTGCCCAGTCACTCTGTGCCCTTGTAAATATTATCTCTTCATCTTTCTTGGACGCTCTCTTCAGGTACTGGACGGGTGCAATTATGTCACCCCAAAGCCTTCTCCTCTCCTCAGCCTGGAGAGGAGAAGGCTTTGGGATGACATAATTGCACCCTTTCTCAGCCTTTCTCCACAGGAGAAGTGCTCCTTCTCTCTGAACAACTTGGTGACCTCCTCCAGACTCACTCCCACAGCTCCATGTCCTTCCTGTGCTGGGACCCCAGAGCTGCTGCAGCCCTGCAGGTGGGGTCTCACCAAAGAGAAGCAGAGGGGCACAATCCCCTCCCTCACCTGCTGGCCAGACTATGTCGAGATACAAGGCACCATGCTGATGGGATCTAAAGCCTGAATCTCCCAGGCAGATTCAGATATAAAGTGCAGTGCACATAACTGGAAAGATACAACCAAAAGGAAGTTGTGGCTTCATGTGAGAAGTCTCATTGAAGGCAGAACAGGCACTTGGCCTGGATAAAATCTTAGCCTGTGGCTCCCTAAGACAGAGTTTAATCCTTGGTCCAACTGAAGACAGAATGACAAAACTCTCCGTTCTGCACTGGGTCATTTCATGGTTTTTGGCTCACCTAGGGTGGACCAATATCTGTAAGGAAGAAAGAGAAGAAACATATGCTTAAGGCAAGGCTGAACACGTATCAGACCTAATCCTTTACAGCATGCAAACAGATTGGCTTTTCACGTTGAAAGCAGTCACCTCTATTGGGTACTTTGTATGGATTAGTGTTTGAGAAACTAAGGATGCTGATGATCTGGATTTATTTTTTTATTTTCCGAATGTATCTGGTTTGTATCACCTTGGGGTTTTGCTCATTGATTGATGAGATTTGCTCAGGGGGAATGAAAAACTGGAATAAGATTGCAAGCACAGAAGAACTGACTGTTCACACTGTGCACAGTCACAGAACACTGACTGTTCGCAGTGTGCAAAAAAGTGCTAAAGCAGAAGAACAATATTGCCAAGGGAGGACAACAGAAAAAGGATAGAAAAATAAAGAAATTCACTGAGGATAGTGTTAGTTGGTAGGACATGAGAGAGTAAAGGTCTTTTTAACTTAGCAGTTGAGGTAGGACCATGTATATGACCCATGAGATAGGTCCAGTTTGTGCACAAATAAGTGTACAGAGATGATTTGCAATAGAATCTGTGTATGCAAAAGCATGTCAGGGCTTCTTTGCTGTTGCAGTCTCACAAAAGCTTTATAGGAGATAATTTAACCAATGTTTCCTTCACGCTGACAGCTGGTTTGCTTTCCCTTGAGGCTATGATACATTACTTTTTTTCTCCTCTTGAGTCCTGTCAAAAAAAAAGCCAAAACACGTAAAACCTAAGTTGCTTGTATTGTTACTGGAAGTCCTTTCCTTTTCATTCTTTTCTTGTCTCCAATGGGAAATTACAAGTACCAATACCCTTTTACAGGATTAAAAACAAGATTATGAATTAATAAAATCTTTAAAGGAAGCTAATTTCGTACTTCAACAGTGACTTACCTTTATCATCTCTGCTGATGTCATATTTAAAGTCTCTGAGAAAGATACAGCTAGCTTTTTTCTGAAGAAGTACAAGTCCACGGACATATATGCAATGTTAACTTTATCAACAGTTGTCACAATTGGTGGATTCCTCAAAATAAACACAATAAATGACATATAAATGCAGCTTATTTCACAGTGCTTTTATGCAGCACCTATTCTTGGGACTTAACCATCCTCAAAAATACCAAATGAATGAATTCTGCTTGTAAGACAGAAATACTCCTATTGCTTTTCCACGATTTTAAAGAACCTTAAAGTGTGGTCTAAGCACCTAGAAAGAAGAAGAAACATCAATTGAATAAAAAAAGAAAAGAAAATGTTTTTTAATATGTAAAAATAGAAAATCATAATCTCTATTGAGATCTTTGACATTTACCTTTTTTTTTTCTTTACACAATTTAAAACATTTTATTTGGACTCTGTAAGGACTTTAGCAGGGTACACCACAATATCCCTTTCTCTAAATTGGAGAGAGAGATGGATGGGCTGTCCAGTGGATAAGAAATTGGTTGTATGGTCACATGCAGAGGGCAGTGGTCAACAGCTCCAATCCTAAATGGGACATCAGTGACAAGAGGTGTCCCTGCATTGAGAACAAAACTGTTTCATAAGTGGCACAGATGAAGGGATCAAGTGCACCCTCAGCATGCTTGAAAGTGACACCAAGCTGAGTGATGGGCTGGACCACCTGAAGAATGGGATGCCATCATCCAGAGGGTCCTGGACAAGCTTGAGAAGTGGCCCATGGGAATCTCATAATGTTCAGTAAGGTCAAGTGCAAGGTGCTGCACCTGGGTCAGGGCAATCCTGGTTATCAGTCCAGGCTGGGGGATGAACAGATCCACAGCACCTCTGCCAAGAAGGACTTGGGAGTGCTCATGGATGCAGCACCGGAGGTGAGCTGGCAATGTGCAGACCCATATCCCGGGCTGCTTAGAAAGCAGCATGGCTGGCAGGTTCAGGGAGGTGACCCATCTCCTCTACTTCACTGTGGTGCGACCCCAGTTGGAGTTCTGCTTTCAGTTCTGGGGTCCTCAGCCCAGAACTGAGATATGGGAGATGCCTCTATTGTTGAGTGCTTAATAACCTATTTCTGCTCAAAATAGTGGCACAGGTTAATTAATCCATGGTTAAAATGCTTGATCTAAGTTTTCTGACTTTGCTCTGTGAAAGTATAAGATTACTTAAGGACTCAAATACATCTGAAAAATGCTTTTAAAAATTGTGCACTTCTCTCCACAGCTAATTTTTTTGTTCTCAGTGCTTAAATTCTTGTCCTGGTAATGTCCTTCCAAGAGGCATCATACCAAAAGGTACTATTTGCATATCCAGATTATTTGGCTGTGAAAGTCACAAACAAAAGCTACAATTGTAAGGATACAGAAGCTTGACAGTGTGAACTGCAAGCAAAGTAAGGCTCAAACCCAAGCAACCACTTTGGCATATGCAGAGCAGCATGCCCTCATTTAGCTTTGAGTACCAAGCATCACTTTGGGTGCTGCATCCTGGGTCAGGTAGAGTCTTGAGAATCTTGCATGAGAGCACATGAGAAGTGGAAGGACAGAAACATCCCATGTGGGGAAGGAGAATTTCTTCAGAGATGTTCACAAAGTGGGATCCTGACGGAAAACTTTAGCTTTCCAGCAGTTAAAATAACCTATCAATAATAGAAATTAACCTTCTCTTTCTACTGCCGTCTGAATATACTAACATCTCTTAAGCCACTGCTTTTTTCCACAGAAATTCTACTCTCTTGTTTCACCATCAAATTTAATTTTTTTAAAAAGGCTAAATTTCTCTGGCAAACTTCTTTAAACATAAATTCAATTTCCGTTCTAATTCCTTAAGACTCCTTAAGACCCATTCTTTAATGAGCACACAGACCTTTTCAGGGTATATGACTTGGGAATTCTTAAAACATCATCATAACATTGAGTTACATAGCCAATAAGGTTTCTGTAAAAACAAAACACATTATACTCCTGGTCTGGATTGAATGTGACACTAATTGCAGACACTATTGCTTCTGGCCCATTGCCTCAGGGTGCTGTTGTTTTAAAAAGTGATCTCAAAAGACAGTAGTGTCTTCAGATTGGGGAAACTGGGATTTGAATTCCTGGTAGAAGACTGACTATCCTTTGGAATTCTTATTCTAGAGAGGAATAGAAGATGTCTCGAAGTAATCCTAAAAGGAGACTAAAATTAATAGTGGCTCAACAACCTCAAAAGAAGTTTAAAAAAATAGTTCCAAAAATGTCAGAAATTCTCAGAGTTATCACAAAAAAAGTAAAACTGTCAATGATAGATTTGTTGTAGAAACTTGAAATGAGACTTTAGCAAACTAACAATTTTATATTAAAATTTTATATTTATATTAAAAGTAACCCTCTATCATATTTTCTAACTTTTTAATAATCCTTTTGACTTATACTAAGATTTCCAGCCAAGGCTTGCCAATTTTACAGATATCACTCATTATTTGTATTACTGTTATATGACTGTGTACATCCATATATTTATGTACATGAACATATATAAACATTTATATAGATATATGTATAGTCATATGCATTTGTGTAAAAACTCACACACAAAGGGTATCCAAACACTCTGGGCCTATAGGCCACAGTTAATCCTTAGAGTTATCAGCCACCTGTATTTTATATTTTTAACAAAAACAATAATGAATATTATTGCTTAATATTAATATAAAGAATCATGGACACATTGCAGCCTGCTAACCCTCACAAAACAAGTACTACAGTCTGGGTTTAAAAGCATTGCAATACGATTGAGTGGGAATTAGGAATTGATTTATAATTACGAGGTAATTCAGAAAGTTGGTGCCATTTAGCGACTTGACTGAATTTAGGACATATGTATTGTTTTCTGTGCAAAATTATGGACAAATCACTTCCTTGTCTTTCATCTGATAATGATTTTGATCCCTTTCACTAAGTGGTTTGAAATCTACTAAACACTGAATAAGCATTATTTAGAGACAAATTGGGACCCAGATGTTTTGGAAGATAGAGAGACTGTATTGCATAACAGACACAATGACCATGCCTCCTTTTTCCTCCTCCACGTGTCTGTGGTTTCCCCTCAAAAGCTCAGAAAAAAAGAGATTCTAAATTCTCCAGATCAAGTTTCATGAGCTGCACACATTTAAAATGAAACAAATTAAGTATGTTCTAAAAAGGGTTTTTAGCACCAGCATTCAAGATGAATTGCTAAACTTCCCTCTGTAATGTTGACTGTAGATCAATGAGGGTTCTTGAGAACTAGAAATGCATAAATAACTTGGCAGAATAAGCCTCATGTAATTATGAAAAAAATTCCCATATTTTTCATCAAAATTTGGTGTCATAAAATATTTTGAATTAGAGATATTTTTAAAAATTCATTGAAAAACAGTTGTAAAATTGTGACATTTGTCAATAGCATGTCTTCCTCCTTCTCCCAGGCCAGAAGTAGTCTAAAGATTATGATATTTAGTTCTTAAAAGTTTATCCAAGCACATTTCCACAACAATTTATTGCAGTACCTTTCAACTAAACACAATGGACAGAAATATTTCAAGCACCTTAGTATAAATATGTGGGGTTTCGACAGCAATTGTCTGTTGTGGACGTTGTTATTTTCACTCTTCCAGGAAATTACAGATACTCACCTTCAAAAAATTAAAAGTTCCATAAAATGACAGTAATTCTACTGTCAAACCGAATAGCCATATTATTACTAGGAAAAAAAAAAAAAAAGTAGTTCTAATTTTGCTATCTGTGACATAATATTTCTTCTCAATATATCCAGAAATAAATCTAAAATTTCAAACAATAAATGGTAAATTGGATTTTATAAGCAGGAACCATAACAAATCCATCTAATAACAATTGTTCAGCAATAAAAACTAATGGAAAAAAATTTAAAAATGCAAAAGGCAATATGACTGGCAGTCACTGAGATCTGAGATCCACATTTTCATGCTCCTCTTGACAAATTCTGCCCTACACAAAAGTATACAAAAATCAGGACAAAAGCACAAAGAGAAAGGATAGCTAATATAAAATAGCTGTACTGACTGAGAGCAAAGGTCCACCTGACCAGTTTTTCCCTAAAGGAAGCTTAGGGATCCACCGTAAGAGAGCAAATATAATTCTACTAGCATTTCCCCGCTTTCTGAGAATAGCTCACTTAGGGATGCTAAGACTGTATACACAGTTCTTCATTTAACAACCCTCTATGCAGCCTTCATCCAAATGGGTCTGATTTCCCTTTGGTATTTTTGGCATGCAACAGACAATAAGCCATAAAAATAAGTTCCACAGCATAGATGTGCTTTCAGTGAAAAGGTATTATATTCTGTTTACTCTACAGGCTTTGGCTGGTGTTTTTATTGTCTACTCCTAGTCCTTGTTATGAGAACTAGACAATAATTATTTCATGAGCTGTATGGAGCAGGTGAACAAGAACTTAAAGACCTTCACTGTGTCTCTCCTTAGGAATCTCTATTTAAAGACATGGAGTCCAAGGCTGTTTAGCTGAGCTTAGACTGCATTCCTGAAGAGTTGAAATGCATGGGATCAACACCAGCATGTTCTGGGAAATGTAATGTGGCTTCCTCAGCTATGTGCTACTTGCCTTCTCCTGCTTGGGATCCTAAAGCAAGAATGAATAAGTACCCCATATTCCACTCTTGCTTAAGAAAGCCTTTGAGAGTCACTTTGATACAAAAGAAATTTCAGGTTTGTGCCTCTTCTCTATTGTGACCTCATTTTCTCTGCACCTTTGGCAATATATGAAAGTTGCAATAATAATAAATATGCTCTCCTCAAAAGTCTTCCAAAAGCCTGCTTTTTCAGCCTGATCTCAGTATTCAACTACTTCCAGCTGACACCTAAATGGTCTTTTTTCTAAAAGATAACTTTTCAGTATTGCTTTTCCTTTCACCATGCCAAGTCTTCAATACCTGGAATGTAAAATTCCACGGACATAGTAAGATCAGTGCTTTCTGAAAACTGCTTGTGAATCGAGAAAAAACAACATCAGTGTGCTCTTATTTTTCTTCTAAAATATCTCATTAATGCTGTAGTTCATCCACTTGAGCTTTCTAAACAATTTCATTAACTTTTACAAGCTAATTTTATTCTAAAGCCTGCAAAATCAAAGTAAAAGAAAGCATATTAATTGGAGATTGAGTGATTTTTGTTGGGAATTCTCTACTACTGGTGTTGTCCTTAGCAATCCTGCATTTTCTGCTGACAAACAAAGAGAGGATAGGAGAAAATTATTAATATTTTTCTTTATTTTCTTTTTTTATCTTTTATTTTTAAGAAATGCTGAAATAAGTCTTTTTTTCTAATATAAATTTACAGCATGTCTGCTCCTGAGCTGCATATTCCTCTATTTGTGTAGTTATATATTTTGAATCATAAATTAACCTGTTTGTGCAGAGGTTGCTGCCTGGTGCTATTTGAATTTGGCCCTCCAGAGGCACATTATTAAAAGTTTAGGTGAAGACACATTAACATTGATTTTCGTTCAATTTTGCTGAGCCATACACCAGTAATTAACATCCATTCATCAACTCTGGCACCTATCACAGTGCAATGATAGTGCAGAAGCAATATATAAAAAAAAATAATTTTAGTATTTTAAAGTCAGCATGAAAGGTATATTCTTGGTCTCTCTTTTTACCATACGCCTATAGGATTTCTGTTTGTTTTTAACAAATTGACAAATATCTCAAAGCCAGTTAAGGTCTTAAATATATTACATATTCTCACAGATTCCATGTAATTAACATTCAGTCATGCCTGAAAGAGCTTTAAAACAGTATTAATAATATTGGAGAAAAGCATGCAGATACAAATATATATATAATATGTAAGAATGGGTTCTTGCATATTTTAGCATTATGTTTGCCATGTTTAGGTACTGGCCCTGTGGCATTTCATCCTGACCTTCTTGGAACTTTCCAAGAATTTTATTCCCCCAGAGACTTCATAAGTGCATCTTCCATCTTCCCTGGAGTAGTGGAAAGAAGGTATTTGATTATTTGCTAAACTGCCCAGTGTCTGAGGGACACAG
This sequence comes from Ammospiza caudacuta, assembly GCF_027887145.1. Classification (NCBI taxonomy): domain Eukaryota; kingdom Metazoa; phylum Chordata; class Aves; order Passeriformes; family Passerellidae; genus Ammospiza; species Ammospiza caudacuta. The sequence continues at coordinate 85,922,074 of NC_080595.1, forward strand.
ATATAAAGTGAAGAGAGAAAACACTATTTATCAGGTTTTCTTTTTCCTATGTATTTAAATACATATGTATGTATATAAATATGTATATAAATATATAATTTCCCTATGTATTCAAATACATAGGAAAAATAAAATTTGATAAATTTTCCTATTCATGTGTTAATTATTGACAAATTAAATGTAAACATAATAAATTTATGAAGTTTACTGCACTCAATGATCTTAGAGGTCTTTTCCAACCTCAAGGAGTCTAGGATTTTAGATGGCAGAGATACTTTCTGCCACCTAAACTTGTGAGTGGAAAATACTTTCTCATTCTTCCTAAAGTTTGTTCCTTAACTGAAGGGAAGAGACCAAAAAAAGTGTATCTAGTTGTCACAAATACTATATCTAAGAGCCAAATAAATAGAGAAAAAGCTCAGAGTAACTGAAGTATTTTCTATCCATTTCACTCTTCAAACTTTAGACTCTAAAATAGTGATAGATTAACTTCCAGACATGATATGTCACTTTAAAATAGAAAATGCATTTTCTAAAGCATAAGAAAATGAAATATTTAAACAAATGTTCACAAAAAGAAAAAAATCTGGCTTATCTGATATAGTAAGAAAATCTAAAAACAATGCTGCAGATAGAGTGAAACCAGAGTTTTATATTCACAGGGTTCAGGGACCCTTAACTAAGGGATCAACAAAAAAACTAGAAAAACTCTAAACAAGTTGCTCAGCTGGAGAGAGGTATCCAGGAACCAGGATCAAGAGAAAATACCCAGAATAATGTTTCATATATCTGTAATGTGCATGTGAAACATAAATGATGGCAGCTGGATGCAATCAGCATCATGCAACTTTGAACAATGGGCTCCTACGGACAGAAGTTTTAGGGAACTCACAGACCTAGGACAAAATAACTATATTTTGATTTGAAAGTAACTACCTAAAATATTAGGAATCATGAGAATGAGTGTATGCATTTTGACTGCCTGTAAAATTAGACTTGCTGCCCACAGGTTTGGTGTAGGCCCTTGGTCAGATTTATCAAGTGAGCTTTTCATCCATCTGCCTTTATAAATAAATAAACAAACAAATAAATAAATAAATATACACATATATGTATGTTAATCCACTATTACTTTATTAAGCATTCCCTGAGAACACAAACCAACCAAAAACTGGCAGCACAAAACCAATGCAATGCAAACAGCAACATAATAACACGTGAAACCATTGATTTTTAATGATTGTCACATTGATGCTAGCTAACCTGGAGAGCATACAAGAAATTGCAATCAAGGATAGACATGAGAGAGAAGCATTACTCACTTAGAGGAAAAATGGAAGGCCAAACCCCAGCTGAAGTTGAAATTGCCTAGTGACACAGGGAGTAACAAGAAGAAATTCTGTCAGTTTGCTCACAGAAAAAGGTTCAGAGCAAAAAGTTCAGAGGAGATGTGGCACTGTTGACAAAAGGGAGGAGACAGGCCAGTGATGGATGACACAGATAACACTGAAGTACTTGATGTTTTCCCCACCTCCCTACTTCAGTCCCTATAGGAAAAGCCTGAAATCAGATCACTGCATCAAGCCAGTCAAGCTTGGGAAGGAGCAGAGCAGTCAAGAGTGGAATCGTTTCAGGCTAGGGGCTACTTGAAGGATCCTGATGTACTAAAACCCCTGGACCTGGACGAGATTCATCTGAAACTGCTGAAGCACACAGCTGAGGTGACTGTAAAGCTGCTACTTACCTGTGGCCAAAACATTTGAGGCAATCTGGAAAAGTCCCTTACAAATTAAAAAAAAAAAAAAAAAGAAAATACTATGCCAAACATTATAAATGGTAGGAGGGACCATCTGGGAGTTATAGACTATTCAGATTCATCTCAGTCCCTAAAAACAGATTTTTAGAGGTTTTTTCTAAATAGTTGTGCTGGCTGTATGTAGCATGGATAGAGGTGTTTTGTTTTTTTTCAGAAGACCTGGTTTGGGGCTGTATTTTGGATTTGTGACCAAAATAGTGTTGATAATACAGGGATGTTTTTGTTAGGACTTGAGCAGTGCTTACACAACATCAAGGTATTTTTGGTGACTCTCCCCACCCCACCAGTGAGGAGGCTGGGGGTAGACAAGAAGTTAAGAGGAGACACGGCCAGGACATCTGATCCCAAATGACCAAATGGATATCCCACACCCTATGGGGGATATAGAGATTGGGAAGCATATAAAGATGAGGGGCCCCCAGCTCAGGGACTGACTAGACATTGGTCAGTTGGTGGTGAGGAACTGTTTTCACTTGCATGACTTGTCTTTCTTGGATTCTATTTTCTCTCTTTGTTATTTTTTTTTATTTTCCTTATATTGTTGTTGTTGGTTTATTGTTAAACTTTCTTCATCGCAACCCATAAATTTTCGAATTTTTTTTACTCTTCTTATTCTCTTCCCCATCCTGCACTGGGCAGAGTGAGTGAAGACTGCTTCGTTGCTGTCTTGGGTTAAACATTAAAGGACAAGTAAGTAACAAAGGTTTACTAAGAACAGATCATGCTTATTATCTCAATTATCTTCAGTGATAAAGTGATTAGCAATACGAATGAAGGGGTAATAGTGGATGTAACACACCTTACCTTTGCTGAGGCAAAGTTTGGAAATCTCTCAGAGCACTCTAACCCTGTAAGTTACAGGTTGTATGAATGCACTTTTAGGTAGGCTTAATATTGGTTGGACTTCGGTGCTCAGAGGGTAGGAATCAGGCATGTGATGTACAGTGAATCTGGTAATGAGCACAAGACCTAGGTGGGGTGACAATGGCTCCACAACTGTTTGGTGTCTTTGTCAGCAACCTCAGCAATGAGAAAATAATTCTCAGTAAACCTATAGAAGACGTTAAATTTGGTTCACACAATAAGTATTAAAGCTTCAATTGATCTTAAGATGCTGGAGAACTAAAGGATGTCCATGCAGCTCACACATGAGTAGTTCAAAGTCGTTTCCAGAGCAGAATAATTCAGTACAGCTATGAGATGACCAAGTGACCATGCAGGTGTAGTAAATCCCAGGCTGGAATCCCTGGAATCTAAGGCCCCCATGTGTTCTCAGCACATAGGAGGCAAACTACATACTAGGTTAAGTAAGGAGAATTTTCTCTACTAGAAAGGATCAAAGGAACTTATTATTCCCTTCTACTGCATGCTGCCACATCTCAGCTATTGCATCCAGCTTTTGGTCCCCCTATTCAGGGCTGATGTGGAGGAACTGGAAAGGGTCTGTCAAGTGGACATCTCCTATGAAGACAGGCTGAAAGAGCTGGGCGTGTTCTTAAACGTGGAGAAGTGGACACCTTTGGGGAGATCTCATTGGGCCTCCCAGTACCTTAAGAGGCCTTATAAGAAAGCAGGGAGAGGGGGGACTTTTCATATGGGCAGATAGCGACAGGACAAGGGGAAATGGCTTTAGAATGAAAGAGACCAGGTATAAATTAGATGTTACAAGAAATTCTTTACCCAGAGGGTGATGAGGCACTGGAACAGGTTGCCCAGAGAACTTGCAGATGCCCAATTCCTAGCAGGGCTTGAGGCCAGGTCAGATGGGGACCCAAGCAACCTGGTCTAGAGGATGGCATCCCTGCCTACTGCAGGGGGTTGGAACTAGATGATCTTTAAGGTCCTTTGCAACCCAAACCATTCTGTGATTTAGTCTATACCTTGACTTGCTGACACGCAACAATCACAAACTACAGGTTGGAAGGCTCAAGCAGGGCATTATGAATACATCTTTCAGCACTGGAATGCTGGAAAATGGTGGTGTATCATAGCACTAAGATTACACAGAGGCGTTATGGATTCTCTTCTCATGAAGGTTTTTAGGTTATGATACTCCTGCTTTTCGTAGGAGTTGGATGAAATAATTTAAAGATCCTTCCAATGATTCCCTAGTTCTAAATCTAATTTCCTGCCTCCTAATGCACTGGAGTTTTATACATGGTGTTTTCATGTTCTTAAGCATAAAGAGAATGTACTTTGATTTATATCTATGCAAGCAGTGTTGTAGTCTGGGATGTTGGAGGTCTACATTTATTTTGAAGAAACAAGAAAAAGTGATGAAGAAGTTAGAGTTGATTTGCTATTTATCTCAGTAAGGTGGTGTGTATTGCTGCTAAAAAGACTCTGACATGAATTTGGGTAAGAAAATAGGTTTTTGTGTCTTTACTTCCTCCAGTTCAGGGATCAGGATCACCTTGGCACAACTATGTAGTAACCAAAAGAGCTATGGATGTTCTTATCAGTTAGATCTCAGTAAGTAGAAACTGTCAAATAGTGGACTGCAGAGAAGTGTTCTATATTACCAGCCACTACAAGAACACTTTGAGTTATAAATATCCATAAGCTTTAATGGAGGAGAGAACCGTGCCTGTCAGCAGAAAAAAAATACTATCAACCTGCGATGCCCTACACAAATAATGTCAAACTTGGGGCACGATGCAGATTAAGGTGCACTTTAAGCCATCTGCTAAATGGAGTATTAGCTGGAAACTGGATTTCACCATCAATGAGACATAATTTAATATATCTGAAGGCCAGTATTGGTTCACCTATCTCAGCTGCAATTGCAGCGAAGAAGAAAAGTTCTTCTGACTGTAAGAAAGCATTCTCTTTCCTATTACTGATCTCAACAGTGAGTTTTGATCCTGATTGTGTTCCACGGCAGCATCTTGAAAGAAAAATATTTTTAGCCTTGAGCACAAGCACACTCCCTGCTTCTCTGGGTATAATACCACTGTATCTCAGTGGAGGGTGAGCAATGATTTCCTAACTTGCTGCCTTAGAGTAGAAAAGGTTGTATTTAATTTGACATGAACATCTGATAGAAAATGTTAATCTGGGATTATCTACCCAGGTAGATAATCCAGGTTTATGATATTACAATCTAATCTAATCTAATCTAATCTAATCTAATCTAATCTAATTCCTGATTATATTTTGTAATTTGGCCTTTAGCAAGATATTGGCCTTGCTCACATATGTTAGGTTTAACCTACCTTAGTACTGTAAATAGGTTTACAAGGCCTATGCACTTTTTTATAACATCTTGAGAACTTAGAAACCAAAAATGCAAAGTATTTTAACAGGGCAGAAAAGATAAAAGGGAGAGTGAAGACAATCTTTGAAAATTCACTCTATAGATCTTTTATGATTTCCATGACTGTTCATGACAGAGAGTTTCTTTGATTGCAGGCACTTTGACTTTTGGTTTATATGTTCACCTTTGACTCAAAGACTCCCCAAAATTTGAGGCCTAAAGACAGAAATGAAAGAATAAAATGAAGGGCACATGACTTACAGGATACAAGGACAAAGTTAAGAAATTGCAGAGAAAATTGCCAATAATGAGAGTAGAGTTATGCAGAGTTTGGAAGTCAGGAATAGGGATAATGAGAGGTTAATGAATAGATCATAATAGAGGTTGTCCATAATGTAGATGATTACTAGACCAGCATTTTGGATGAAGCTGATAAAGGAAAAAGCAAAGGAAGGCCAGTGATGAAGCATGCAAATGAAGCAATTGAATATCAAGTTTAGACCATATTTTGCATTAATACCAAAGAAAATAAACTAATTTTAAAATAAAGGAATGAAGGAAATAAAAGGAACTAGAGAATTTTAAAAAGAAAAATATGTGAGGAGAGAAAGGGAGAATATCTGTTGTATAAACTTACAAAACATCAAAGAAGAAAAATGAATAGGGAGCTTGGAAGAATGCTCAAGTCAAGAGTACAGCTCAAGACAGACAGTTTGTCCTATTGCCACTAGGCTCTTATTTTCTAGCCCACTATGTACTGCCTCTTGATTTCATTCCTGAAGAAATTCTACACTTACACAACTAAAACTGGTTCAATATTTGGAGAATACTTACAGAAATGCTTCAGATGGCATTCCAGATCTATGCCTACAGATTAGTTTCCCAGTTGTCTCACCAAACTCTTATTATACTTCATATAACATATTGAACAGTACAAAAATACATGAGTATTCTATATTTAATGCATATATTATACAAGTTAATAATAGATGATATATGAAATCATATAAAAACAAATATATATCTACAGATAACATGCATGGAGTATGTAGTTCTTGCTCATGGAGTATGTCCATGGAATTAAACTAAATACATGGAGTAATATTGGTCCTAAATTAATACCACAGACATGAAGAAAAAGTATGTTGGAAAGTTGTTTACAGCATATCAGGATGAAAAAGTACAAAATGCACCCTTTGAGATCTTTGTGCAACAGGCGAGGTGTGGCAGTGGAGTTGGTGTCAGTTATGCAGGATGTATGATAACATGGATTTAACCAAAAAAGGTTGTGGACTTGAAAAGATCCTGGAGTATCTGACTTTATGTGGCAAGGTTTTGGTAGCAGGGTAGCCACAAGGGTGACTTCTGGGAGAATCTGCCAGAAACTTCTCCCATGTACAAGAAGCCACCACCAGCTGTCTCCAAGAAGGACCCACCACACTGGCCAAGGCTGAGCCCACCAGCAGCAGTGGCAGCACCTTTGGGACAACATCGATAAGAAGTGGGGAAAAACTTCTTCACAACAGCAGCCACAGAGAGAACTGAGAACATGTAAGAGAAATAATCCTGCAGACACCAAGGTCAGTGTAGACATTCCCCTGCAGCCCATGGTGCAGCCCATGGTGAGGCAGCTATGCCCCTGCAGAAGGTGGAGCAGAGATCCACCTGCAGTCTGTGGAGGACCCCATGGGAAATGCACACTGGAGCAGGCTTCTGACAGGACCTGTGGTCCATAGAGAGAGGAAGGCCCTCTGGAGCAGGCTTGCCATCAGGATTTGTGACTCTGTGGGGCACCTATGCTGATGCAGTTTGTTCCTGAATTACTGCACCCTGTGGAAGGGACATGCACTGGAGCAGTTTGTGAAGAACTACAATCCACAGGAAGGACTTACCCTGGAGGATTTTCCTGTAGCAGGGACCTCACACTGCAGCAAGGGGAGTGTGCAAGGAGGAATGAGCAGCACAACCTGTAATGAACTGACCACAACCCCCATTCCCAATTCCCCTGCACCTCTTGTGGGAAGTAGAGAAATCTGAGTGAAGCTGAGCCCAGAAAGAGGGATGAGAAGGGAAGGTGCTTTTAGATTTGGTCTTACTCCTTCTTATCCTACCTCATTATTAATTGTTGATAAACTAAATTCATTTTTCCAAGCCTGTTTTGCCCATTACGGTGACCTCCCTATCCTTATTTCACCCCACAAGTCTTTTATTTTATTTTCTTCCCCCCAGTCCACAGTCCAGCTGAGAAGCTTGGTGGGACTGTGGTAGTTAGACGTGGTCAACCCACCAGAGATACCAAGGATTTTTTTTTATCTATTGTGAGTGAAAATAAGATGTGACTTTTGGGTTTGTTGTAAGTTATCCCTTGAACTGTTTTTCTTCTTTGCATTCTGTTGGTTATAAAAGAAGACCAATTCAGCTCCAGGCTTCCAATGCTCTTTCCTTACTCCAACACATCTATCATCTTCCTAGGGATAAACGTGGTGTGCACAAGGGTAGATAACAGCAGAGACCATTATTGGCATTTTCTCAGGGTTTTACATAAGAACATGAGAATCCTCTTGCTAAAACAGGTTGTCTAGGTCCATCATTCAGACTCTGAGGGCTAGCAACAACTTTCCCACAGGAAGATGTGTGATTCAAACCATGAGAAAAATGCTTCATTAAATGGCTCATGCCTATTCCCTGAGCCTGATTTCCTTAAGGCCTGAAATGTGAATTTTGATCTCCCTTTCAAAAATTCTATTGTTGTTAGTAAATATTCTGAGACTAGATTTTTCTTTTCCTGCTAGGCATATAAATATCTAAACACCATCTAAAACTTGCTCAACTATAACCTTCAACAACATTCTGTGACATTGATGAAAAATAAAGTCTTGTTACAGAGTGAATGTTTTGTTTTAGCAGTATGAAATTTTCCCCCTCCTGAATTCATTGAATATCTCTTTTCTTGTGCTAGAGAACAAAAATACAGTCACAAAGGGCTTAATGGATATTGGGAGGTATTCCTGGATTTTGAAATGACTTAGAGATGAATGGTAGTTAAAAAAAAAAAAAGACTTACAGGCTTTTCTACAGTTATCTATTTTTCCATTTAACTTCCAGTAACAAAGAGAAAAGGAGTACAAATTATACTGTACCACAACAGAATGATCAGTGACAAATGTCTGTCAGTAAGATTACCATTGCAGATAGAATATGTAAACATACGTTTCGAAACCAATTTTTCCTTATGCATTCTGTCTCATCACAAAGATGCCAACTGGATAGGCTCACTTTGCACATAAGATGAGCATATTTAATAAAATGAGAGAGGAGAAATGATAACATTTTATTATCTTGTTTTACAACACTTTCTTTGGTCCATTTTTCTGTGGGAATAGATTAAGCACAGTTAATCAAGGTCTGTCGCTGGGTTCCAGTGGTGACTTTATACACTGCAAAATAAAAAGGACAAATGTAGCACAAAAGGAAGGCACATATGGAGTTGCTTGTGGTTTCTTACAGACTTCAAATAAAGAACAGAATTTTACAGACTTTTAATACAGAGAAACACAAAATCGCACTATTCTGTCTCTTCAGCTGTTTCTGAAAGCAAATAAAAATATTACAGTGCACATGGTGTTGCAAGTCCTTCAGCAAGGAAGGGCTCCCTACCACAAGAATCAGTACCATGGTATCACCCAGAGGAGATGATATTCTCCTGTTTTCTAATATCTCTAATTCTTCATAGTACTCTAGAACTAACTTAGGTTCATAACTTCTTTCATGTTTAGTTATTATAGCACACCTATTAGTTTGCACATTGCCCTAGCAAAGCTGTACCAGCACAATGAATAAACCCAACTGCAATAAGATAGTCATAAACTTGAGTCTAGAAGACTGCTACAGATGGAAATCCAATTTTTGTTTTACTTTAGAGGTTTAGCTTATGTACAATTTATTAATTACCTGGAAAAAAATATACAATGTTGTAGATGTGGAACCTCACAGTATCTACAGAAAGACTTTTAGAAAAAGCTGTCCTTTAGCAGTATATAGGTAAGTTGGTTAAAGTAATTTTCTAGATTTCCTCAGTGGACCATGGAAAGAACTAAGAAGGGACAGATCATTCTTTAGAAGTGCCTGAGAAAGGAGTTTAAGAAGAGGGATGCATTTCCCTCTGGAAGCATTACATTGTGTCTACTCAGGCAGAATCTACTCTAGACTAGAGAAGTAGCCAAACTTGTTTAAAAGTTAAAAAAAAAAAAAAAAAAGTAAGGTTTCATTTTTTTTTAATCTGAGTCAAACTCTAGGTGAGTAACTGTAGGGAGATACAGTGTGGGTAAATGAAGGTGGTATAGAATGTAATCTTATCCCCTAAAGAGTTGCAGCTGAACCGATTACTAAGGATTAGGAGCAGGCCTGATGTTAACAGGCCACAGCTGTAGCCAATAAGAAGAGTGTTATAAAAGAGTGAATTGGTTGGTTGAGGGGAGTTGGAGTCAGTTGGCTGCTGTGAGGATAAGGAAGAGTCAGTGCCTAGAGGAACTGCTGCAAGAAACATCAAGGAGGTATGGAACTCTAGTAACATGGGACCCTTGCTATGTATATGACAACAACTAACAGTACAGAATTTTCTGATGAATGTTAAGCATAATCCAGAAGTTCTTATGCACTGAATTCTTCTCTAAATCCCTCTTTTCTCCACAGTATTTTGGTAATGTGTTCTTCCTATGACATGTAGTACAGCTGAAAAATATGGGATTTTCTGGTTTGTCTCATCTAATCAATCTGTTTCTTTCAAATTTTTTTTTTCAATCTGGTATTTCTACTTTTCTTTTCTGAGTTAATACAATGCTCTGAATCCTGATGTCTCCGAATAGTTTAACTGGAGTTGGGATGCTCCCATTTCTTCTGCAAAGTTCATACTTAGACATGTATGGGCTGGCATCTTTGACGCCACTCATTGTATAACTAATTGCATTGGCCCTTATTGTGAATTTCCTGGTTTTCTTCTGGTATAAAGTCACTCATTGTAACAATGCACAGAAGTGCAAGTTCACTGCTGTTAATGGAAGTCTGAGCTGTTCACAAAACCAATATTATTTAAGTTCTAAATATTTGATAGTATGAAGTGTTATCGTAATCATGTGATTTCAATGTGACAGGATTTATTACCTTTAAACCTAGGTGATTATTTTTACCTGATAAGCAATTTGAAAATTCTTATCTATTTAGACTTCCAAGATTTGTCTTGTTACTCTTCCTTTGGTAGAAGTCTGTTTTACTGAAGTGAATTAAAAATTAAAGTTAAATAAATCTGCTTCAGGTAAAAAAAAAAGGTTATCTTTCGAATAGAAAAGCTAGACAGAGGACCTTCTTTATGTTCTGGAACATGGTGAAGAATCCCCTGTGCTTAGCTGAGAGAGGGCTTATGCCCCAATTTTCTATGGACAGTTAAATTTTTTTCCCCCTTAGAAAATACTCCCTATTTTCAAGAGGGTAAATGATTCCTATTGATTACAGTATTATCTAATGGGAGGAAGAAGCTTGCCCCCTTGCTACTGACTTCACCGGAGAAGTCAATCATGACTGCTACAGCTGAATCTGGAGGAAAACCACAAAGCATTTTACTGACTGAAAAATAGAAAAAAATTATGTCTTACTTGGGACCAGTAAGAAAGTAGTAGTGAATCTTTATTTAGGAGTTGTCCTGTTTCCTAATATTTCATTACTTGGCACAATCTATTCAAACTCCAGCTTTCAAATGCAGTATGCTGGGTGTCAATACATCCACTGTTCAGAGATGGGGCCAGGCGTTGCAGAAAAAGGGCTACCATAAACAAGCAACACATCTCAGTTGTACACAGACCTTCTGTGTACTTTCTTTAAGCTTGTCACTTACTGGTCTCTAAACACTGGTCAATAAGTTTAATGACTGGTAAAAAAATGAGATGAAACAGCTTAAGAAAAGGCAGGTCAAGCATGAGCACAGCTGGATGAATTTGAGTCATTGTCATCTATGCAGGTATTTTTCATCATGTTGCAGCTTTCTTGTGCACTATGGCAGGAATAAGCAAAAAGGAAAAACGTAAGAGGTCAAAGAGCTACTTGAGAGATTAATTTAGCATGCTTATTTCTCTTTCTAGATTTTAATGAAACGTATGTTTAATTTGAATATTTCATAACTATCTGAACAAGATGTAATTTATTTGAAACACATTAAAGTCTGATAGCTTTGAAGCTTTAAATAATAGAACCACAGACCTGAAAAGGACCTCAAGAGGACATCTCTTCCATATCGCTGCCCTAAAGCAAACTGAACTATGCTTATATCCAGCTGACTGATGTTTGTTCTAAAAATCTCCAGAGACTGAGTATTTACCATCTCCCATGCCATTAGCTTCCTGGTTGTCTCAATCCTTAGCACTGGAATTTGCTTCCTAACACTTAACTTTGTTGTAACTTAAGCCCATTATTTTTCAGTCTCATCTACCGGTGATGCAGACAACAAATTGCTCCTTTCCTTTCTGCATGAACTTTTCATGTATTTGGAGTCTATAGTCATACCTTGCCTTTAATTATGCACTGACAACCTTTAGGCTTCAAGAGAAACATAACTGACCAGCTTGAAATGCAGTGAGTTTATTTAACAGAAAGAAATGTGTGATCAAGAAAACAAGAGTCTTAGTTAAGTGGTTACCCCAACTGATTAGCTGTTTTGCAGGTTAGCCTGACAGTCTGTCCTTAGAAGGTCCAAAATAATGAGTGCTTTGTAATTCTCTTCTTCCTCCAATATTAATGAATCTGAGTTCTTTTGCCAGTTTTTCGTTATTTATAAGGCCTACTGTTAGGGAAAGAGGCTGTGTTAATTGTGAAATATTCCTCTGTTAGGCAATATTTGTCACCATAGCTAAATATACAGCTATGTGTAAGCCAGACTAATCTACTCTGAGAATCTAAATGAAAAAAAGAGTACATATTCATTTTCCCCTTTTCATACTACCTTACACTGACAGCCTCTACATTGCTTTCTCAATTAATTTTATTGCAAATCTGTTAAATATCTGAGTCTCTTCTGCCTAAGTCAGGAGCTTATGTTAGTTAGTCTAAGGTTTTGGCCTGTAATCCTCCTTCTTACTGACTGTATGACCTTCTGGCAAGCTGTTACACTAAGCTGGTACATTTCAGTATCTCGTGTATTCATTTTCATAATAAAGTGGAGTGAGTTTCTCCCTGCCCTTTTCAAAAGTGGTTTGAAGTCACTACAGCACCTGCTTGCTGTATTTGAGAATCTTTTGTGGTTTTGTCCCTGTTTATCACTGCTTCACAAAAATGCTGTGGGCAAAATATTTAGGACACTATTTTTACCTTGGATATCAAGTTTCCTACCAACACTGTCCCATTCACAACCCTCCCCCAAGGTAACAGTAATGACTTACTGCATTTGAACAGTCTTGAAAGGATCTTGTTGCTTGGACTTGCAAGACGGAGTGGACTTGGTGGTCTACGCACCTTGTGTACTGTTCTTCAACCTCCAATAATTTCTTACAAAATATTTAAATAGTATGCCAGGTGTCGTATAAATACTTCAAATAAACTGATGATAGTGCTATATTATCATAAGTTTAATAGTTTTGTGACTATGGATATAATTCCAACAGAGTTTTACTAGTAATGTAGGTTCAAAAATTGTTTTGAGTTTTAAAAAACATTTTATTTTTAATGAAACATTCAGAGGAAATGTTTCAGCCCATCAAGCTAAACTATCAAGACTGGAAACCCAATGAGAATTTAGCTGATTCCATTCAGCAAACAAACTATTAGCAATGACTGACTTAGACATGGTATTAAAAAATGTGTTAAAGCTGTGTGACAGACTGTTTGGGTTTCAGAGTGGCCAGTGAGGGTGACATTGAGGAGAAAGTGTGTTACTGATCACCTAATCAATGTGTTGAAGTGGATAAAGTCTACTTAAAATGTTCAAGGAAGTCTTTGGATCCTATGATACTGGTTCTTACAGGAACTTTAACATCTATTGGGAGGACACTATGGTGAGAAGCAAGCTATCCAGGAGGTTTCTGGGCTGTATTTGAGGTAAACTCATGATACAGACAGTGGAAGTGACTCTGGCATTCACTAGCAACAGCTCTTTGGGGCTACAATAACCAGTAGAAACCATGGCTGTAATGATGCCAAAATAGTGAAGTTCAAAATCCTGAGGAGGCAGAGGAAGGCAAGCCATGCAGTACAGAGGCTGCACTTTAGGAGGGCAGACTTCAGCTTATCTGGGGAGTTGAAAGGTAGCATTCCATGGGAGGCAGCTCTGGCAGGTAAATGAGTTCAGGGAATCCAGCAAGTCTGTAACGACATCACCTTTTGAGCCTATGACTCTTCATGCTGATAGTCAGGAAACCAAGTTCATTTATCAATAACTCAAGACAGAGATCCACCAGAAAAGGCAGCATAAAGGAGATGGAAGCAAGGATAGGCTTCAAAGGAGGAATTCCTGAAACATTGCATTAGTATGCAGTGATGGCGTCAGGGAAACCAAAGCTCAATTAGAATCAAGGCTTGCCAGGGACATCAAGGCAACAAGAAGAGCTTGTACATTACTAATAAAAGCTTGACAAAGGCAAGTTTATGTTCTGATTGCTGAAGGAAAAGGGTGATTCAGCAACAGTGGCCACTGGTAAGGCTGAAATGCTCAGGGCCTAGTTTTTTTTAGGCCTGTGTGCTTAATGACAGTGAAGAGAAGGAAAGAAGGAATAACAGCAGTGGATAAGGATCAAGTCAGAGACTACTTCTGAGAACTCAACTCATACATGCAATGCTCATGGATCTGACAAGCTGTATCAAAACTAAAGGTTTCGAAAGGACAACCCAGAGAACTAAAGGCAGCTCAGTCTTACTTCAATCCCTACCAAATACCCAGAGTAAATACTCTAGAAACATATTTCTGGGAATCTGAAACAGAGGAAAATGTGATGGACAATATTTTCATCAAGTTTTCAGATTAAATGCATGTGGAGGCTACAGTTGAAGGACTTGAGGGGCAGTCTGCCATTTGGAAGAACCTATGAGATGAATGGACAACAGGTTCAGGGGAAAAAAAGCCCTTCAAGGAAAGATAGGAGGAAATGGAATTTTCCAGTCTAAAGAAGAGACAGTTTTGAGGGGACCAGCAGCCAATACCTAGGAGGAGGTTATAAAAATAATGTCGCGAGTTTTCCAGTGATGCATGTCAGGAGAACAAGAAATAATAAACATGACTGAGAAAAAGAATGTTTCCAGCTGAGTATAACTCATGAGGACATCCAGTAAGTGAAGTATGTTGCTTAGGGAGGGTACACAAACTCTACTTTGATGTTTTCAATACCAGGTTGTGTAAATCTGTATGCAGCACTGGTTAGAACAAGACTTTACACATAATCTTTCCTGAGGTTCCTTCTAACCTGAAGTATCTTATATCTCTATTAAAGGAAAAAACTTCTATTTCTGAAACTTGTGGAAGCTTGTTTTACATACTCTTTTTCTTTCTATGTGAAAAAGCTCTTCATTGGTGCTGTTTTCCAAAAGTGCATAATGTCCTGATGTTGCTGACCATTTTAACACATTGGCACCATCTAGATTGTAATAATGGAAGTTTAAACTTCTCAGACTTGATGGAGTATTTGACTATTATCTGTGGCTGTTTCTAAAAGAAGCAGTTTTTAACTTGTGCAAATGTGAGTTATTTCATGGAACTTTCATGAGATTTCATGGAACTACAATACAAATGTTGTACATGTCTTAACTACATGAAGAACATGATGCTACTTTTAGCAGTTTTATGAACACTGGTTGAAGCTTTATTTATGAGCATTCTGGATTGTATTCTGAATTGATATGTTACTATTGTGTTTTCTATAGTGCTGTTTGATACCATTTGTTCTCAAGAATGTGTTAGTACATAGGACATATTTTGTCTTTTGGCCATTACCTAACACAATTTTTAATACTGTGTCTACATCAGTCATTACCAACTGTATATTTGATGAATGGAATCAGCTAAGTCCTTGCTGGGGTTAGTTACAGTCTCAATAGTTGAGTTTGATGGGCCAATAGCTTTCTATTTCACAGCTTCGTTTCTTTTACAAGGCCTATTTGCAAACGCTATAGCATTGCTAGCATTTCCTGTTACGTGTTGTGAGTCAGAAGAGATTTTATTCTTATGTAGAATTTTTAGAATTATATGCATTCTCAATGTTTCTGTTGTTTCCTCAAAATTCAGTTCACATCCTCTAGCTGGGACTAAGACTGGCTAAATATTTCCATATCTCATATAAAGCACATTGTTGGCATCACTGATGGTCTTACAGTTGTATATATTTAATCAGTATACTTTAATCCCAACTTCCCGTAGGATGAGGTATAAGGTTGTGAGGTGGTTGTTAGTTTTCTTTCCCCTTTCTGAACACCATATTTACCTCTGATGTGGAAAGAGGGAACTTGTATCGTCTCATTCAACACCATAAACTGCATGGGCAGGTCTTTGTTCTGGCTCTGTGACTGTACTCCTGTACATGAACATGAATATTCTCCTAGACAACTGAGCATTAGCTGCCTGACTGTGATTTCTCTGGAGATTAAGCATTTTGTTGTAGTGTGACAAGTCTGTAGAAAAACTCAGTTTATTCCACTGAGATATTTTGGTGCTTTGAGGCACAGAGGGAAGCAAACATTTGTCTCTCATACGGTCTGTATGTTTTTTAACCTTGCTGACAAATATGTGAGACATAGGCCATTTGTTTTAGTTTTCCTTTTTTCTCCTGGCTCAACACTGATCTCATTCAGTGTTCCCTAACTTTTAAATCAGAAGGTCTTGCTGGCTATATACATCAATAAATAAAATAGGGCTAAGGGCTGTTTTCTGGCTGTGAGGCTAAATGGCACACAATGGCTGCAGGCATACTACATAACACTTGGCCTTGAGTGTCACCTCAAGGGGACAAAGTATCTAAAATAATGTGAGGGTCAGATTGCAGCTTTTAACACAGGTGTTTTTCTACTATGAAACAGAACTTGCTGCATGTTGTGTGTGTGGCAGGAGGTGTGTGTCAAGGTCCCAAACCTTCAGAGACAGTTTCAGAGAAACCATCAAGGGTGATGTTGGGTATTGGGAGAGATTCCTGGCAAATGCTATTCCCATGTCTGGGCATTGTCTGGCAGGGTGCTAGTTAGCACCAGGCAAACCAAAGAGAATGAAGTCTGTTAGCAGTCAAGCAGTGTGATAACCAGGGGTCCAGTGCTGGAAGTCAAGCTCTGTTTACACAGCCTTATGGCTATATAGGCTTAATGCAAATGCATGCTCAGACTTTGTGTCTCTGTATTTGTACAGGTACATGCACAGTGAAGCTTTTTGTATAGCCCCCCTGCCCCTCCTTGTTGCTTGCTGTGTTTGGTACTTCTCAAGGAAGGACTGTCACCTTTTCTGTACAGATTTGAATGACATGCTGTCCAAATCTTGTCCCAAGAAATTCTCAAAAGTTGTGACATATTTAGGCAGTGTAGACCTCAGTGGACCAGAGGTGGAAAGAGAAAATGACTGTATGGATACTGTTTCCTAGATCAAAAATGACATCTAACCACCATGATGTACATGTAAACTTAAAAAATGTTGCGGTTTCATTTCATATGTAAAAATGTGCATAGATTTATCTGTTGGATTAGAGTACATTGCAGAAAGAACTTAATGTGAATAGTTCAGATACTACAGATTTAATTAGCAGTGGAGAAAATTGTCCTACACTAAAAGCAGATCACACAGCTATGAACAGTTTCTGGAGGCTGTTAGGTTTTAAGCTCATTCTGTGGAAGCCTGTCTGTTATCAGCTCTAAGCTTCTTTAAACAAACAACAACCAATTGTATAGCAGTGAGGGAGCAGACAACTCCCTGATGCCATAGCACTTTCGCTAATGTTACTCCAAGATGAGTAAATATAGTATTCCTGGCACACTAGAATGGATATAGTTAGTGTTACAGATTAAACAGCTGTAAGCATATGAACTTAACAAGCCACTGGGACAGGAATCTGTTATGTCAGCCCATTTGCAGGCTCCATCAACCAAAACTACCAGTGGATTTGCTGTAGAAGTTGAAGGGCAAAGGCTCTGGTTATGAGGAGGAACAAAAGTAAGCATTGTACTGATAATACTGGGTAATAGTAGATCTCAAAAGCAATGAAACAAAAGTGGTTCTGGGTGGACATATTAACATTTGAGAAAAAACAGAGGAAGTATTTCAGGCATGAGTGAATAGTGGAATTAAATCTTGGTTATGTTTCTCCAAACAGAAGAGTAAGAACATCCTGGACCTCCTGCCACTGAAAATCAACAGTGAGTGAATTTAGTGAACACACTTCTGGAGCTCATTGATCCTGGGAAGTGAAGTCCTAAGGCAAATCCCAAGCAACATTAGTAGATTTGCTGTTTATGGGATGAGGTAAAACAGGGTAGAAGGAAACTTCTGTGCATATATTTGAGTTAGAAGAGCTAGACACAAACTCTTCCCTGCCAAGGCCTGCTGTGCAGTTTTTTTCTTATAGTGCAACTGCCTCTATTCCTGATTTTTTTAATCCAGGGCTTATATTTCCAGATTGTATGATCCTGTGAAGAAGGAATCTGTTATTAATACTGAACCTACACATTAACAAGGGCTAGATCTTTTAGGGATTTCTTGAAATCAAATAATTCAACTTTGTCTGTTCATTTCTGAGAAACAGGGAGGCTAAGAGGTGAAATGCTAAAAAGAAATCTATTTTAATTTTGTATTCCTGCAATACCTGGGAAGAGAGATACCCCAAGAAACTAACCCTTGTCAAATTTTATAGAAATTTTTTCCAAGCCTAGGGAACATGTCTAAGCTTTTGGGCATCTCTGATTCTGATGCTTCACTCACCATTAATTTAATACATGCCACTAGTCAGGGAGGTAAGAAGCAGGCCACCAAGAGCTTAAAACAAAGAAGTAGTGCTTTTACATTCATTTTTTCCCACCTATAAATTTTCCTTTGATTTCATTTAATTTGGTAAACCTGGAAAGTTGCTGCCAGGTGGATCTCCTACACAAGTCTGTCTCAAGATTTCATTATCCTTTTTATTTCTAGCATCATTATTCAGACATCTCTGTTTTCTCTAGCTAATTAGCCCGCTGTTTAAGAGGTGCACATTTCTTAACATATGGTACACAGTTGCACTGCATGTGTGTTGTATTTTCATTTTCTAGTTTGAATCTTATATTTCTGATACAGTATGTCAGAAATATCAGATGCCCATCTTACAGAACAGCACTTACAGCTTCACATTGAAATGTACCCTAATTACACTTTCGAAATCCTTACATCCCCATGTTTTCAATTAAGACATCACAGCCATTACAGTACTGTGACAACAGATTGTGATTTAAAGATTATAGTATTTGGAGGTCAGAATTTAGCAGCAAATAAAAGCCACAGGAATTAAGTGTTTAAAATAATTAAGATTTTAAAAATGTACCTTTCCAATTCAGTGGAGAAAACAAACCCCAAACAAAAATCCTCCACATGGCGTGGTACTGTCTCTTTGAGACACTGGCATTGCATGCAGCTGTTATAAATCTTCTTCCTGTGTAAGACTGCAGAGGGAGGACCTGACTGGCAACACAAAGGAAGGAGCAGGTCTGTTCGCGTGTCTGGGAGAGACAGAGGGAGAGGAGCGGGTGGAGGGGGAGCGAGGCGTGCGCACACACACGAGCAGCTGAATACAGAAAGATTCACTCCTTCTGTACAGCCCACAGACCAGCTATGCCTAAGTGATTCTGGTCCACCATTTGCATGATATATTAGCCTTTCAAGCTGTCTTGTGGTATTATGTGAGAGACCGTAGCTTTTGCTTTTAGCTAAGCTCCTCTGCAATTGGTGTTATCTCCAGCAGGTCTCCATTTCTAACTAATATTAACCTTATGGCAAGGAAAACAGTATACTTAGAGCTGTGCACATGCTGAAAATACAACAGGACACTGTAAGGGCTGAATTAAATGGCTACAGTCACACAAAATTAAATTTCTGTGTCATTTACTGTGCTGGAAAAAAAAGGGGCTTTTCTTTAAAAAGAACCCAACAAAACAAGCAAACCCAACATTTCACCTATACACAACATATCTGTGAAATTATTAAAAAAAAAATAAAAAAAAGGAAGCAGCATTAATTCTGGAGTAAGTGTGTTCATATGGTTTGTTACACTCATATAACCATATAAGCTTCACTGTGCTGGTGTAACTGATAATATGTGCTGTACTTACTAGCTCCCAGCTCCCTTGAGCTGCAGAGATGCAGATGTAACCTTAAATTCTTTCTAAAGCAAATCCTGCAGATGCTTTCTACCTCCCTCATCCTCCCTCAAAAAAACCCGTTCAACTCCCTCTATAGGATTAGCTTTCTTCTGTACCTACCCCCTCCATAAGGCATCGAGCCTGAATCGCTGTCAGTCATCTGGTTACTTCCCAGCTCCTCCAGACATCCCCTCCAGCCAACGCACACATCCCTGCAAGCTTCTGCCTGAGTCAGGGACTGACAGCTGCGAGACAGGTAGTATGAGGATCATATCCAAGAGATGAACGAATATTTTCAGCAGAAGCAAGCACCTATCCACTAATACACCATTTCCCTAACAAAAAGGAAAATAATGTATTTTTTTTTCTTTTTGTATAGCTAGCTCTTTTATCATGCACTGAATACAACAGAATTATAAGATTTTGAGTAGTTTTGTGACAGCAAGTGTAATCACAAAATATATAAATATCTGTGAGATGTACAGTTATTTCTAACATCTGTGTCAGACATGAATGCTTCTGTGTTCTTATATCAAAGATGCAGCATGCTAGCAGAATTTTATTTAACATAAGGACTGCAGAGCACAGTGAGGGTAAGAATTATACCAAAATGGCTGCAAACATTTTCCAGCCTGTGGGTAGAGAACGGGGCACCTACAGAGCTGGACTGCTTTTCAGTAGTAGTCAGAGGCTGCAACTGCTATTGACTTAGTGCTCAGCTCATTTAAAATGCAAGCCTTATTTAGATGCTTAATATAGATTTAGGCGTCTGACTGTAAACACTTGATTAAAAATATTGGCCTAGCTTTACAAATAAAGGTCAAAGGAAACACATTACTGAGCGCTGGAAAGCAAGAATAAGACAAGGAATAAAGACAATAGTAGTTCCAAGGATTTGCGGAGGACAAAAAAAGGAAGGCACTTTGATGCTATTTTTTATTTTTATTATTAGTTAATTTCATTTACTGAAATTATATTACTCTTATACAGCCATTGCTACTCTCCCTCTTGTTTTTTATTATCCCTTACTGTTCTTTGCACCTATTCAGTCTGAATGAGAGGAGAAAATTCTGTGTAGAAATCCTGAGAAACAGCCTGTTCACATGAAACTTTCATCCAAATTTTAGTAGATACCAAAGGGTGAACCTTTAATTGGGCAGGGAAGAAACTTATGGATACCTAGCTAAAGCTGTACATTTTCAGATGTTCTCCTATCATAATGATGTCCTGCTGCCACACTTTCTACTTTTTAGCTGTCCAGCATGAAAATAATAAAACAGAGCCACTAGCAACCACCAAAAGAACAAATGCTTTTATTTATCATTCACCTGGATGTAGGATTTCAGTCAGACTTCTAAAGCATGTATGTGTAAATGCTGTCTGTGTGGCAGTTATTCAAGCTCCCTTTGAATTCTGTCCACCCATTTAGTAATCCCTGCCAAGTCAGTCTCTATTACCTGTACCTACTAAGAGGTGTTTTAATGGTGAAAGTAACAGGTTGACTTAATAAAAATGCTGGCAGTGACACCAAGGAATGCTGGGACTTCACTAATCTGAAAAATAATGACCTGATGCGAGCTTTGTTCCTCTTTCTCATGGGTCCCTGCTAGAAACAGCCAAATAATTATAAAAAGGAGCCAACTCAATAAACACAGTGGGAAGTACTGTGGATGTTATTATATAAATGCATTATAGATATTTTTCAGCTTTGATTTTTTGGATATGAATTTACTAAAACTTTTCATGCTGTTTGAATTTTTTATTATTTTTAATTTTTTATCATGACTTCAATTTGTATTACCAAAGATTTTAAAAAAACTCAGGCAAACGCTAAAGCACCCGCCCTCCTGAATCAAACAGGCCAAATACTGTAGGAGTCATATTTATGAAGCACTTTTAGTTGCACCAAAAAAAAATGCTCAGATACACTTTTGTATTTGATTCCATACATATGGACATCTTCAGGGTAGATTTATTTCCCTTACACTAGGGACAATCTATTTTAAGTGAAGGCCAGATTCAGATTTATGTGGTTTCTAGGGACAGTGGAGGCCACAGTTCCTATGGTGTGTCTATGGCTGTGCTTATGGGGATTAGGGAAAACACGGATGCCAGACTGAAAGAGCAGTTAGGCCAGGTGTAATACTGTGTAAACACATGGCATTTTTATAATATTCCAGTAGTATTTGTTCACAATCCTGATTTCAAATAAAAGTGATTCATTAAGTGTTCCCCAAACAGATACATCTTCTTGACTTTGACTGAAATCTGTTTTCCTAACAGAACATGTCCACAGCGCCATTTGTCTTGCTCTCAAAAGAGTACTGTGCCTATGGTGCAAAAAATGTTGCCATAAAAAAGCACGTTCTCTGTTATCTGTTCAGTGAAATGGGGTATGGGCCAGATATACAGAGGAGAGAGAGATGGACATGAAGGATTTTGCCCCCTTAAGCCCATCATAGTGAAGGAAAAAGAATAGAGGGGCTCTTCCATCCTGACTATACATTTGGTTGACAGTTTCTCTTCTGTCTCATGGCAGCATATCTGTCATAGATATAAGTAGCCTCAGCTAAGTCAGTCAAAACAGAAAGCTTCTTGTCATTTAAGTAAAGTAGACCCTCAATAAAGTACTGAAAAAAAAGAGAAAGTAATACACGTACATAAGAAATGTAGTTCTCTCAGGATCTGGCTTTTTTACATAAAGGTGAATTTTAATCCAGTGGCCAATTCCCTTAGAACTCTTTGTCACAGCCTCTAGCCTCTCTTTGGAAAACTTTTCACTAGAAAAGTAGGTTAAAGGAAAAAAACAGAGCCATGTTAATTATCAGACTGAAAATTAGTGTCAACAGGAACAATTTGAGTTTACTACCAAGATGAGAGCTGGTTGTGATTAACCCCATAGTTTCTGTAGTGATTAATACCAACTGTTTCATGCTATGTATATATTCTTGCCATTACACTGATTACACAATTATGATAATACTGTGTTAGCTGAAAGAAGAACTCACAATTCTATTCTAACAAATATTTTAGCAAATTGAGGCACTGGAAATTGAGGCTGGCCCGCCACATGTTCAGAGGGAAATCTGTGCGCTCAAACGGTAGCTGAAACTCTATTTATTGGGTTGGCTCCTTTTAATAATTGTGTCTCGTCCTAGCAGGGACCTGTGAAAAGGACAAAGCTCTCCTAAGGTAACTATTTTTCTATTTTAGTAAAGCCATGGAATCATGGAATCAAAGAATGGTTTGGGTTGAAAGGGACCCTAAAAATCACCTAGTTCCTACTCCCTGACATGGGCAGGAACACCTCCCAGTAGACAAAGTTGCTCTGAGTGCCATCCAATCTGTCCAACCTGGCCTTCAACACCTCCAGGAATGGGGCATCCACAACCTCCCTGGGCAACCTGTTCTAGCACTTTACTACCCAAGTGTTTCCTGGTGCCACTGGCAGCTTTTCTTTTTAAGTCAGCCTGTTACTGTCGCCATTAAAACACATCTTAGTAGGTATGGGCACCAGAGACTGACTTGGCAGGGATGACTGAATGGATGGAATTCAAAGGGAGCTTGAATAACTGCCACACAGACAGCATTCACACTTACATGCTTTAGAATCTGGCTGAAATCCTATTTAGGGTGGTCAGAAGAAACCCTGATTCAAAGTTCAAGGTTGACTATGGTATCTCATGGTATGTCACTAAGGATGTGACTCCTAAGTACATGTAACGCTTTAGGAGCCAAGATCCTCAGTGAATCAGAAACAAAAGTAATTTAGATTGAGATTAATCATTCCTTTTTCTTCTGCATGAAGATATCAAAAAAAACCTATGCATGCTCCATGGTATACCAACGACTTTGATGATGGTAGCTCAGAACAAATACCAGGGAAGTTTCTTATTTCATGGAATTGTTTTTGTAATGGGCATGATCCCTTTTACTGATTATGTTGGTGAAACACTGATAGGGGCAAGCCAGAGTGACTCTGAGAGGCTCCTGAGAGACCTAAAATGATGAAATATTTTCATGGTATGCTTTGCTTGATGTACAAAATCTCTTAAAACTTTCATAGAACACATTCCTTACCATGGCAACATGATGCGAAAAAGGGTATGGAAGAAGAAAAGCCCCAAAATATTAATAATATTGATAAATATAATACAAATGAAAGATACTTTTGATCTCTAACTTCTAATAGCATAGAGAAAAATCTTCGTGTGCCATGCAGGGGAGGGATTGGGTTGGGGTGAGGTAGAGGAATTGGCAATGATGGTGTGAAACTGAGCATTGGAAAAGAAAGAATGTGGGGTGGAAAAAGGTGGTGTTTTAGTTTGTTGGTGTTTATCACTGTCCACATCTACTTTAATTGGCAATATATTAAGATAATTTTCCTTTAGTTAAATCTGCTTTGCCCACACTAATAACTGCTAAGTGATGTCTCTGTCTTTATCTCAACTCGTGAGCTTTTCCATCATATTTTCTCCCCCTGTCCTGCTGGGGAGGGGAGTGAAAGAGCAGCTGGGTGGGTGTCTGGCAGCCAGCTGCTCAAGCCACCACAAGTACACTAATAGGTTAAGTGGAACATTCAACTATATTGATATATAATAGTGAATTGCCTGCCTATTGTGAGCAACACAGAGCTGAGAAGTATTGTGTGTAGATGCTTAGCAGGATTCAGATAAGATTCCATTTTAATTCCATAAAATCTTTTCTGATTTAAGCTTTTGCAGTAAAATAATGTTACTCTTTCTTGATCCTCTCCTACTCAGCATTCTTGAGCACTCATTTTTGTAATGCACTGTCCAACTCACATGTTAAAGCTTCTGTGAAACACTACCTGTGGGAAGCTCTTGTAAAGAACAGTAATAGAGGAAAGTGCAATCAAAATCAAGGAAGATTTTTGGAATTACAGATGTTGATAAAAATATAAAAAAGAATATTTGGGTTAATCAATAGCAAAACATGAAGAATCTTAGCCTTCTTTATTGTAAAAAGGGACCTGAATAAATAGTTCATTAATTCCTAGAAAAGAGTGGAATATTGGAGGAATCAGAGAAGCAAACATGGTATTCCTCTTCAGTAAAATAAAAAGTGACATCCTGCCATATTGCAAGAGTAGTTTCCCAGTGTAATAGGTAACTATATGTTTCAAAAAAAAAACCAAAACTAAAAGCTCCATAAATTACAGGATAAAAAATTAAAAACTATCCATCCCATAAAATCTTTGACCCTGAAACTCTAAATGAAGTAAATACATCAAGAACCTACTCTTGCTGATTTGCAGGAAATAGCTGTCATTTATTTCTAGCCCAGTCTTGTTCCTAAGGTCTTTTGTCCAGGACCTTAATTTCAAGGAGGCTGTAACACATCTCCCAGCCTGATTGGAGCAAATTGAATCCACCTGACACTATCATCCAGGAATAATAATATTGCCCTTTCACAGAGATGTGAAGCTCCTGAGATCAAAATAATTCAGGGATTCAAGTTCTTACAGTCAGTTTCTCCACTGGAATAAACTGTCATGGCTCTATAATGGGCAATGAAGTTGTCACTATTTACACAATCTGAAATTTTTTTCCTTTATATCTGCCATATCTGGCCTCTGGCTAAAGCTTTCAACAGAATTGCCAAATGGGTAACAGCTGATGTACACATATACACCCTGCATGCTTAACAAGTTCTATTACACACACTCCATGTATTGCTGTATTAGAGGGGAATACTCATCAGAATTCAAGAACTTATGTTGTAATGCAAGAGACAATGGCTGGGTAGCAGAAAACACAAATGCAGTGAGACCATGTTAGTGAGATTTTCTTATTAATTCTTGTATTCTGAACTCAAATCATCTTGGATAGGAACAACATCACATGAATGAAAACCGTCCCAAAGATCTTCTGTGTGTAAGAAATAACAATATATAGGAGCATGTGACACCTTTTGCACAAAGTTGCATTGATTTAGTGTAGCTAATGGCAATTTAGAAGTGAACATATATTTATTCAGAATCAAATTGAGAATTGCTCACTTTTTGCTTAAAACAAAAGAAGGTGTTCAAAACTGTGGGAAAGGCAAAACAGAACCAAAAAGTGATGAGAAATTTGAGAATGGTCCTTTACATTGTCCTAATGAGCTCCACAGATTTTGCCTACCAATAAATATTTTTCTCTGTGCTTAGCTACCTCCCATCTATAAAAACACCACATACAGATGGTGTTTTTAACAAGCAAAAGAAATCAGGACAGGAAACAATGGCTGAAATTTGGGCAAGGGAAATCCAAATAAATTTCAAAAGGAATGTGATTAACTTTTACAAAGATACTAAGGCAGATTTTGAATTCCCCATCTCTTCATGTCCCAGATCAACGGAGTCTTTAGAAGAAACACAACCAAACTTAGGAGCAAGCTACTGGACTTCAGGTAGAGTAGCTGAGTGTAAGGTGTGCCACAGCCCCTCCTGTGTGTACAGAAGGTCTGACCCTTTGGCCTTTGTAGCTGATATTCAGATCTACAAAAACTTGTCAGCAGATTTAATTCCTGAGAGTAGTCCAATTATAACCAGAAGGTTATTTAATGAAAGTGCTATTCATAATACCAGAACTTAAATTTGCAGATACTGTTAAAAGGAGCAAGATACAAGATCAAGGGAAGGAAACTAGATAAAATAGAGACCCCAGCTGCAAATCAAATTCAAGTAGATATGAAGAGTCCAGTGTCATCCTCATGGAAATGGTATCAAAAACCAAAACGAAATTTCAATTTGAAAATGAAAGAACTATATTTACTGAGCTTTTCCTAAGTCAATACTTGTCATTTCCCACAGTAAACTGTACTACTATATGTCACAAATGAAAACTTTTGAAAACAGGAAAGTATATACGAAAATGAAAATATTGCTTTCCAAATGGGTGTCTATATCAAATTGAGCAACTCTAGTTAGAAAATATTAATATCAAATGAAATATAAGGACAGTCACAGATGTTAAACTTGACACAATGATAGAAGAGGTTTCAGCCTACATATGTAGTGCCACATCCAGAAGCTGATTCTCTCTTTTTTTAAGTGGGATCACTGAGGTGAGTTCTGAGGCAATGAGGATAAAGAAATGTCAGAAATCTATGAAGTGTTTATAGAACACTAGTCAAGGTAGTGGGGAAACTAAAGTGCAAGACAATAAATATAAGAAGAATTAGACTGCTGTGTCCTAAAAATGCAGTGACCTAGAAAAAAATGTTCCTAATCCTAACCTGGACAATTAGTCAGTATTGTAATTTTGCTATCAGTTTTATAAGTTGAAACTGTGTAGTTAGTCATATTAGATGACATACAGTCACATTACTTCTCTCATGACACCAAAGGCAATGGGAATGAAACTGGAAGAAATTTCTTTTTCAAGAATTCTCAGTATTTTCTCTTTTGGCATATTCTATCAAAATGGTCCTTCTGTGTTTTCTCTGTGTCCCACTCTCATGTTGCTCAGGCTCTCTGTATACCTTTGGGAAGCCAAGCCAAATAGGATAACTCCCTGCCTTTGCAATGAATGTCAATACAACATGACACAGAGATGCTTCTGATCAAACCTCTGTTTGGGCAATGGTTTATTTTGCTCCAATATCTTACTATAAGATCCACCATGACTATTTCTCACATTTGTCCTTGGGAAAAGCTTTTGCCAGCTTTCTTCAACAGCTTCAATCAATCACTGACAGAGGGGTATAAGCTAAAAATCCCAAGATTTTGAAGAGAAGACAGGAAATAGGAAGGAGGAATTTTTAATACAATCTACAAATACACAATGAAAAGTGGAGTCTAAACGAAGTGTTAAAAGGAGAGAAAATATCAGAAAATATTTTTCTTTTACATCCTAAAATATTAACTTTTTAAGGAGGTTGTAAAAGCTGTTAAAATAAGGATGAGAAAAATTAATAGAAATTATAGTGCATCAATTAACAGATGGTGTCAATTATTTCAAATTATTTATTGCTATGATCTCTTTGTTTCCTGTCCTTTACATTTGATGACATTATAAGGCCACAGTCCTATATCTCAGCTTGAGCACTAGTTTTGAACTACTGAACAGTGGCTATGCTTATCTGAGTTGAAAAAAGAAAAGTTTTCTACCTCTCTTTACTTCACAGAGTTTTTTATTTATTCATGTTCTTAGAAATTTGTACTTTATTGAACCTTCCCAACATTTCTGAATGCCTCAAGGTATTTTTTCTATCTGAGATTTACCAAAACTGTACCATGATTTCATAAAATGTTACCCCTTTTTATTATTGTTGCTCATTCTGGAGGGTGAATTCATTCTGGAATAATTTTTTTCCTACTCTGATTTTCTTTATTATATTTTAACAACTCTACAATTTCTCTGCTGTGTTTCTAACACATCCTATGCAACTTTTCCTGAAATTTACAAACACTTTTTAAAAAAATGAAAATATGAAGATTAATTGTTAATTTTATCTTCTAAAAATAATCACAAGGCCATATCCTTCAACTGTTCTCACATTCTGGCTTCATGGTCATCTTGGATTTGGAAAATGATTATTTACTTTTCTAGTACATAGTTTCCTTTTTCCATTTTATCTTCTCCAATACTTATATTCTATGCTTAGTTTCTTGTCCTAATACCATTTTAAATGTTCCACATCTAATAGGACAGTTAGGACAAGAGGCAGCAGACAGAAACTGAAGCACAGGAAGTTCTACCTGAACATGAGGAAGAAGAACGTCTTTTCTGTGCAGGTGACTGAGCACTGGAACAGATTGTCCAGAGAAGCTGTGGAGTCTCCCTCCCTGGAGATGATTTCAAGAACCATCTGGATGCAATCCTGTGCAGTGTGCTCTGGGATGACCCTGCTTGAGAAGGGAGGTTGGACCAGATGACCCACTGTGGTCTTTTCCAACTTTACCCATTCTTTGATTCTTTGACAGGACACTCAGCATACTGAAGAGAACAGAAAATTGCTATGCTCACCTTCTCCCAGATACAGTTCACTCCATAATATACTTAAAAGACATTGTAATATTTCAGAACTTCCATTCAGCCATAGAAAGAATAAAAAAAAAAGTATGATTTGAAGTCATCCTTAAGGGAAAATAAGTGTTCCAGACGTATGACCTAAAGAAGCTACAACCCATACAGAGCCACATAAACTAATGTGGTTGGAAGAAGGGAACAGAAATAACAATTTAATTGTGCTAAACTCCTAAATATTTGCAATTGAATGATTCAAGTTCCTTGTTCAGTCTTTATGCTCTCATGCTATTAATTCTAGTCTCTCCTCTCCTCTGATTTGCCATAGTCTCGTGTCTTCCTTGGTACATTTCTGAGGATGTATTCTGGCCTGAGGATGTAGTTCATAAAGGACTACACATTCCCCATTAGATATGCATTATTTTCTTCACCCTCTTCTCATAAATAGCTAAATAGTTAAGTTATAATTTTTGAAAAATATTTGTTTCAGTGAAAACAAACTTTTAGCTTGTTTGAAAAATCAAATTCTCCATAAAGCCATACAATTTAATATAATGTTGATGATAGTAAAGACAATGAACATGAAAATAACAATATTTTGTTGCTGCTGTTTCTGTTATTATTATGAACACTCAGTAAAAAATATTCAACTACTCCAAAAAGGAATGAGTAGCTAACTTTAGTTAGTCCCTGAAATTATGCTGATTCAGACTTCATTAAAGTAATAATTTTTTTTTCAGGAAGTATATGCAAAATGTATTATGAAAGTTATTAAATCATCTGACTACACTATACTTAGTTTATCAGTAGGGATTAACTACTGAAAGAACGTATGACCAGAGGTTGAGATGGAAAGGTTAATTTTGTTTAGGTAATTCTCATGAAAAAAATCCTTTTTTTTAGATTTTTTAGAATTTTTTTTTTATTTTAGGATTTGTGCTTTGGCAAAAAAAAAAAAAAGTTAATTAACAAAAGTCATTAATTTCTGTGAAGGGAAACTATTCACACTTCAACTTCCAATACTCTTGTGAAGGAGGCAGAGACCTGTTATATCCATGTCCTCATTGTACAGCTTCAGAATATTAGATGTGGGATGAAGTCCTGACCCTGCTGAAGACCAAGACTCCCACTCTCAGTAGCAGGAGAAGGATTTCACTCCCTTCTGAGGTATGGGATCTACTCCAGGTCACACACTATAATATTGACAGAAGGAAGATTTTTGCACACACACAGATGTACATCAGGAGAGATCATGTTGAAAACACAGAAAGATACAGGAGGTAGAATCTTTTTCTCTCCAAAGTGCAATATTCAAATTGAGTGTTTTGATGATAGCATTATGGTTCCTTCATCCAGGAGTCAAATAAATCTGGTTACATAGAGGTTAGATCAGCAGCCAAAACTTCATGTTGGCAACAGAAGATAACAACACTCACAGTAGAGTTTCCTTCTCAGTGTCACATCTGTAAAAACATGTCAAGAAGATTGCTTTTGGCTATGTACAGTGTTCTCTACAGCTGTAGGAACCACATCCTCTCTTTCTTCATTTGTCTATTACTGATTATGTAGCTGTATCACCTTTAAAAGTGGAAATGTTTTTTATGACTGGAAAAGTCAATCTCAGCATGAGAGAAACACTGTTTACAACACTGAGGGCTTTCTTGTTTGCAATACTGCAGCAGGGCTGAAGCTCTTTTATATCTACTTTTGCATTGTGTAGTATGGAGCTGCAAGCTTCCTTTGGCTCTTACAGTGGTTCAAGTTTCTTATTTTAGCTTCCATATTTCTTATCTTGACTGGGTGGTTACATCAACTACTGCCGTTAATGGACTGCTGGACACATTTCTGTTCATGGTGTACTGTAAGGAGAATGTGTCTACCAGAATCAGCAGCAGTCAGCTGCATGTGAGCAACTTCCATAATTTTTGATTTATTCATTGATTATAACTGAACCACACACAAAAAAAAATGCTATCTTGTGCCTTTACACAGGACTTTATATCTAGTGGTCAACTAGTTAATATAGTGAGGCTGGTGATAAAATTATGGACAGAATAATTTAGAAACTAATATCCTATACAAATATTTTTTAATGGTTGAGAATAGCCATGAGTCCTATGAACAGCATGCCTTCAGGGAAGGCTACTGCCCTAGCACAGCCTGCTATCTCAGAATGAGGATGTGAACAGGAAATAATTTTGAGGAGATCAATGTTTTCCCCACTGTGTAGACAATAAGGGCATTTGAGATTTGGAATTGCAGCTTTTTTTGAAGGTTAGAGAGTGAAAAGATGGAGTGAGTGAAGGAGAGAGAAGTGTAGTTTTTCCTCATTCAAGTAACAGTTTCATTATTCAAAACCTACATTTTCAATCTGGAATTAAAAAAAGGAAAAAAAACCCCACAAACCATATACATTCCTGAATATGGAATCTAAATGTAAACATTTAGATTTACAGATTTGGTCTATGCAAAATAAAGCAGACTTCAAGCCTATCCTATGCCACTCATTATTATTAGCATGGCTGGAGTTTGGAATAGTTTACTGTTCATGCAATAATATGGTAGAACTATGATTGGCCTGTTTGCTTTCTCAGACCATACTTATGCAGGGCCCCAGGAAATTCCTAGTTACAGCACCAGGAGGGATCTCCCCATGCGCATCTACTTGTGAATATAGTGAGTGGGGACACACATGCTTTCAGTTAGTGAATTTGACTCCAAACAGCTCAAGAGGAAGAAGAGGACTTGGCTGTAGTCCTGTCAATGTCACATGTGGGTGCTGCAGAAGGCTGCACCTGGTCTGTGGTGGTACCTGTAGCCAGTTCTGCCTCTTTTCTTTGTGTGACTGCACAGGTCTCCAAAACACATGCTCAGCCTGCTGGCTGAACCTGCAAATGGGAAAGAAGTAGACATGTCCGTCAGCTTAGGATGGACACCCCTGAGTCTCTAGGCTGGGATCCAGTGGCTGGGTAGAGGAATCCTTGGCCCTGTAGCTGATGGAGATGACATTTATTTATAATATTCATTAACAAGAGGTAGGTGTGAAGAAACTTATGTTTTTTTTCTTTTGTGATGGTTGCTCCTCGTCCAACATGCAGGACATGAATGAAAATCCAAAAGCTAAACAAGTTTTCTTGTGGCTGGAGCTTAAGACCTAATCTTCTGAGTCTCACTAAGTGCAACATGCATAGCCTCTCAGTCAGACACAGACACATGCAAAATACTGAGTCATGTTTCACATATACCTTCACTTGTCATAACTAGAACACTATTTATCCAGAACTCATGGATGCTTTCCTCCAATCATGAAGTATTTGGAATGTGTGAGCTAAAAGTCATTAAAAGACTTGGATGACATGGTCTGGCTGTCTGCAGCTACCAGAGAGCTGCAAGAGGAAATGCCAGACAAAACACCATACAGTGCAACAACACAGCCTCAAGAAGAAGCAGGTGGCAAAAAGCTGAGGAGGATGACTTAATTTATTCATTCTCTTATGTGATTTATTTTTGAGACATATCTTCATTATATAATTTGTTTAATTGTAAGCTGTAGATATAAAGTCTGATGATTCTAAATTTAAATGTCAGTGATATCTGCGGAGCAAACAAATTCTGTAGAAAATAAAAGGATATACAAGAAATTCTAGTGCACATTGCAGTTACTGGCTCATACAAATAGAAACTCTTCTTGTAGGCCAAAAGGAACCACAAAGAAAATACTGAAATGAAAATACTTGAAAATGTGCTTAACGCCATACCTATTCTAGGCTGCTTTATTAAGCAGCTTGAGTACTCTGTGAGTTCAGAATACCTTTCAATGGTTTGGTTGTATTCTAACCAATTCTTCCTCTCACAAAAATAAATATATGAGCAATTCTCAAGCTTTGCTTCCAGTGAAAGTAATGTAAAAGTAGATTTTGGCAGGTATTTTTTAACACTGCTTCCCAGTCAGTACTGTTACTACCTAAATCTGAACACAGAATTTTAAAATTTAATACAACCTAATACAAATGGAATTACTTTTACCATTTTTACTGATGAATATTACCTTTATTGAAGGAAAAAATTTAAAGAGTTGAGAAATTTGTGAGCATACACAAAGCAATATACAGCAGATTATTTTCTGTTGAACATGTGAATACAACTGGAGAAAATTAGAGCCACTCTGTCACTGGTACTAATTCACTGAATATTTAGCATTTGATTTGAATTCCACTTAGAGAGCATAAAAATAATAATTCGCCTAAAAAAACCCTGTAGATAGAGTCTTGCAAACTTTTCAAATGATACCTTTATTTTCAAATGTGTATTAGGCAAACTGGAGATTTCTACTGCTGCAACACATGTACAGTTATGGTCCAACAGCTGTGTTGTTATCCATGCAGATTACTGAAGTGCAATTCCGTTTTGGGTTAACTCTATGGATGGATATTTTGCAATGGGTTGTTGTTCCTTCCTTTATCCTGCAGTGAAACCTAGCATCTAAATTTAGCTAGTGATAAAAGGAGGAGAAATGCACATAAATGTTGAAGTTAACATCCACAGTACAAACTCAATTGACATGTCATGAGCATTGACTCAACGTATAAATGCACTTCTGCATGATTAGTGGTTGCCTAAATTAGAGGCTGCACATGATTTCAGAGTTGGAAAATCCAGCAAAAAGAAATAAGAGTGGGTTGCACCAGGAATGTTTATCTTGCAAAGCAGGCACACAAAGACTAAGTTGTTTAATCAAGGTAATAGTTACTGTATCAATTAGCCTTAATATATTAAATATTATTAATGTCCCAGTTGTAGCTAAGGACAAAGACTGGAAGCAGTCTTAGAATGGATGGAAAAATATTAAGCAAGATAACTGTAAAAATTCTGTGATTCACTTATACAGGTTTTCCCAAGATTTTGGGATCATGTGCCAAATATTATTCTGTAATTGGCCTGACTGTATCTGTCCTTTTTTTTTTTTTCATTTTGTCTTGCATTTTCAGTTGCTCTAAAATTCGTCTGTATTGTGATAGTGCAAAATAATACTAGTCATAGGTGAGGTGAGGGTAGTGTTCAAATGTGCACCAGAAAGGTTACAGAAGAAAAAGAGAGCTTATCACATGTGCTCTCTAACAGGTATCACAGCCTTTCTGACAGGATTCTAGAAGTGTGATGACATCATCTGTTGCCTGAAGATGGGAATCAATATCCCAGTTCCATGTACAGCTTGAAGCAAGTCAACTTGGTATCTTAAATCTATCTCCACAGTGAAAATATTCTTTGAATCCCAATTTCATGTCTGAGTCACTTCATGTACATTGAATGAAAGAACTGAAAAACCCTCATATTAATAAATTACCCACTCTATATGTAAGAGATTGTGCCATTCCTGTATTCACAGGTGTCACATGTATATTACCACAACATATATGAAGAGATTTTCCTACATGTGTCAAAGACTTCCAGTCATTTGAAGTACATGCCCAATCAAGTGTTTGAAAGTGTTCTGTGTCTCATCAGTAGATCCAGGTGCTTAAAATCAAAGTAACATAATTACATAATTGCAATGGATATTACTGCTTTATCTTGAAGACAAGGTACTCCCAGATATGAAGTATCTCTTGCCACAGGGTAGAGGTCTTGTCCAGCAGGGCACTGCTTTGTATGCCATTGTTTTATTTTGAAGATTTTCCTAGGTGAGGTAGTCATAAACAATTAGAATAACACATGACTTTCAGCATTTTTTCCCTTCCTATAAGGGGTCCCAGAGAAATCTGGTTGTGATTCCAAGAAATTCCTTCTACATAACTTTTTGTGAATGGAGTGTCAGGGAAAAGATTATGACAAGGAAGTGACATTTACTGGTTGCTATCAGGACCACTGCAACTGCACAGCAGAAAGCAATCAAATACTGTTGATGTGTTTCAGGCTCTGCTGAAAAACGGATACTAAAGCAGATGGCACAAAGATCTGAGGTCCAATATTAGTGTCTGTAAGATCTGCATAACACTTGCAGGGGGTGGGAGATGTCTGATTCCAAGAGCACATCTTACTCTGTTATCAAGCTGTGAAAACTCAATAAAAATTTTCATAAATAATGTGACCTAAAAAGAGTTATTCTGAATCACAGTCTGAATGCTAACAGGGTTTTCCATGTGTTCACTGAAGACTAAGCTTACATTGCAGAGATCTGTCTTATTTTTTCCAGAGCCGAGTCAATGGACAGAGAAAGGTTCCTTCAGTAAACTAATTCAAAGCACATGAAGTAGGCTCTGAACTGCCCTCCAGAAGAACCATTTGTCAATAGAGCCTTGGGAGGAAAGTCTGCCTTAGCTAAAATTAGCCTTTAAGGTTACACTCCTTAATGCAATAAAGAAACCCTTTACAGCAAAAGGCTAATGAAAAACAAAGTACTAAATCTATTATGGTTATCAAAAGGAAAGAACTTTTCTCACACTGGTTATGCATACTTAATACCTCTTAAAACCTCTTAAAAACTGTGGTAAGTTAATTCCAATTATTTTCAATGTCTCTCTGCTTCTCAAGATGGACACCTACAGTTTTACCATGTCCTGTGGATCCCAGTCTTTGCTCTACAGCTTCTCTGATTCTGTACTTTTCACACAAACACACAGACTTGCAAATTCCTTAGATGCGTGTTGAATCCATGGAGAAGAACTAATGGTTTATACAATGTATTCACCTCATACCACATGAGCTTTTACACTAGGTATGCCATAATCAAGTTTAAAATTCCTAATAGCTTGCCTCAACTTGCATTTTTTAACTTTAAAATTCTCTTTACGTATATAAAATGAAATCCTAATTGTGCCAGGGATTACAGGAACATAATAGCATGCATCTGCCTTTAACTGCTTGAAATAACAGACAATTGAAAGAGGGAAAACAGCAACAAGAATATTTACTGCAGCAAGACCTTAAAAAAACCCAAGCGTAAACTTCTCACCAGCTAGTGCACCATCTCCTGGACCACACAATTCCTGAAATTTGAGACAAATAAAAAGACAAAACATCGCCAGCTCCATTATTTTTATTGGACTGATTTGAACAGAAGAAAACTTAAGTAAACATGCATAAGAAAGAGGTTTCTCGCGGGATATCTCCTCCCCGTGAAGGAGCTCCTGGGCAGGTGTGCTCACAGCACACTCCTCGAGGTTTGAGGAAGCCGCTCCCCCAGCCCACCTTGCACTCAGGCCCGGATGGATAATCTTGTGCTCGACCAGTTGAAGAAGGAGGGCTCTAGACGCTGCCGAGGGTCCAGCTGTGTTGATCATAGGAGAGTTGAAGGGTCCAGGCGAGGAGACCAGCAGGAACACATCCATGGCCAAAGGGGAGCTAGCGGCAAAGCCCACAACAATGGTGGCGCCAGGGTGTATAACAGGAAGAAGATGGGCGGGGTCAGGATACAGGCAACCAATAGGAAGAGGGATCAGAGGAGGGGTCGAGGTGGGGTGACGAGGGGTACACCAATGGGAGTGGGGGGAGAAGGCGGACTTACAACGCAATCCAAAGGGGAAATGAGGAACAGAGAGCCTTCTAGAAATGGGAGAGTGCAACACAGCTGATTGACAATTAGACTGAATGTCCTCCCAAGGCATCTCTGCCCCATTCTCCCTGTGGTCCCCTCCCACAGTTTCTTAATAATTAAATTCATTATTTCCAATACTTAATGAAGATGCAAGATATTAAAAAAAAACCATGCCCTCTCTTAACATATGATAAATATATGACCTTTGAATACTGTTATTCTGACAAATCATTAGCAGTCTTATTTCTTTCAAAAGAAATTACTGTAATCTGGTCAATGCCATTAGAATTACACTGGCAGAAAAAAAATCTTTGACTAGAAGAGAAGGACTTTACACGTTACTTGTATGTGTAATTACGTGATCTCATTCTATTCCACTGTTACCTTAGGAATATTGTCTTCTTCACAGTAAATATTATTCCTTGGGTTTTATCAATATTTAAAAGAGATGTTGTATTTGTTTTTCTGTTTCCTCTCTTGGGAAATGAAAGTGTTATATGTAGTAGGTCATTCTACATGACTAACATTTTTATGGTAGACAGAAAAATGTCACTACACATTTCTGTTCCAGAAGAGAGACATCTGAAGCCTCTCCGTGTGAAGTATTGCTTTTTTCCTCTGTAAAGGAGTGGGACAAAATGTAAATTATAAGGTGTTGTATTAAAACTATCCTCTACTTGTTCTTCTCTATAGATGGCATAATGAAAATTTTCTTCCCATTCCCACGGTACAGAAAGTCAGGAAGGAAGATTAGACATCAAGTTGGAAGTCTACACAGCTTTAACTTGAATAATTCAATAGAAAGAGTGAAGAACCATAGGACATGAAATTATTTTCCTGAGCATCTCAACTTAAAAGGTTACCTGGCCTTTGGATGTGTAGAGTTGCAACCATAGGTTCAAAAGGTTCTGTAACACTCAACAACATGAAGGCATTATCCTCTAAATTTCTCTACTTCATTACAAATTATCACAAGTACCACACACATTGCTACTAGGAAATCCATGTAATTAATGAAATCCATGTAATTAATAAATGAATATCTATAAATATATATACACAAGGTATTAAAAATACTGTCAGCAATCGATAATTGTTATCAATTAATAATATGTTATCAATCAATATTGCAGTATAACCAGTAACAGCAATAACCAAACACTGCCTCAGGTTACTACAACTTACCATTAGTGGAGAAAACATACCAGCAGTGTAACAGCAGTTACAATAGGTTACCTATAAGAATATCTATGTATGTCAGCAGGAAGTGAATTGGATGGATTTCTGAAGGGGCCACACTACCCAAAAACAGGCAGAAGGATCCCAGAAGGATCAAGCCACCTCAAAAAAGGGGAGGGCAGACTGAACCAATAAGGTAACAGTCTCCCTTCAAAACTGATCCATGTTATAGAGCCTGGAGTCGGGCAGGTGTTCTGTGAAGATCTCTGAGAACAAGAGGCTCCATTTTGAATTAAAAATAGGTCCTTTTTGTAATCTTGAGATAGTGTAGAATATCCTACTTTTAGCAACCACTAATTTTGATTCCCCCCCCCCCCCCCCCCATAACAGCCATTAGATGATAGTGGTTTTAGTTCTTTCAGAGCTAGGTGATTTTTCACCTTATCAGATTCTAAATTGCCCCTGAAGTCTCCCTTGGGTTTGTGCATATCCATGGTATCTCTGGCTTCTACATACCCTGGCTGCGCTTGAAAGTGACCAGTTTCACTTTTCAAAGGTGTCAGTATTTTTTCAGCAGATAGTTTCTTTTGTTCAGTGTTTGCCACCTTCCTACCAGGCCACTTTTATGGCTGCTCACATCACCAAAGCAATTCAAAAATGAGTGCCAGAGAATAAAGGGAAATTCAGAAGTTGTTTTGAGTATCCAATAGTCCTTTACACAGAACATCTTGCTTCCTAATACTGGACTACTTGCTTCCCACCTTAAAAAATGAAAATACTATCTGCACCTGGCTGATATGACCGCCATCATTCTTTTGCAATAAAAAATTACACCAATGTGTGGCAGAAAGACCAGAGTAGTAAGTCAAATGTTACTGAGTGAACAAATGGTATAAGATTATACTGACTTTACTGATTTGGGCATATATAAAAACCAGCAGCACCACACGAATGGACTTCAGACACTGTGCAACTAAAATGTCACATTCCCTCCTCTTTGAATGCTTTGATCTTGTGCATCCTGTCTAGATGTAATAACTCTCAAGTTTCACTGGAAGATACAGTTAGTCCTTTGCTTCATTCCCTCCTAATATTCATTAGTACTGTTCATTTATAAGAGCTGACTATGATTCACTGAATATAAAGGCTCACCAAAGGGACTACTGTTCCTTTTTTTGATACCTGTTACTCTTTGCAGATGGAAATCAAAGATAAAACAAGAGAAAATGACAACTCATTTAACATATCAAAAGCAAGATACTAATGTTAGACATTCTCTTACTAATTTTCAAAAAGTTACTGACTTCAAGAAAAATTATTTCACTCAATGCTTCTGCAACTGGTATTTTATGGCAATGGTTTCTAGCTTTTGAGATTAAAATTTTGGTTGTTTTTCCCATACAGTGAAAAAAAAAAAAAATGGACAGAGCTATGGTTGAACAATTAAACCAAAAGAGTGCTATGTGAGTCAAGCTGCATACTTAATTAATTATCACTATATGTTACCTGAATTTGGTATGTGATTTGAATTCTAAGTAAATCCTGGTAAACCTCTCATTATATGAATATTCAGAGTGGCATTGCTAAGTGAAATTTGTTCACATTGTTTACCTGCGCATCTCTTGGATGTATACAATATTCACTCTACCAATTTTTTTCCCCCCATTCCACAGATGAGGACTGAGCAAGTGACCGTGGGTCTTAGTAGCCAGCTGGGATTAAAACAGAACAATTGGTAATAAATTATATTAATGTTCCCAAGTTAAGTCTATATTTGTGTGATGGCAATTGTTGAGTGATCTTCCTGCCCTTACCTTGACCCCTGAGTCTTTTGTTGTATTTTCTCTCTCTCCTGTCCACCTGAGGAGGGGGCATGGCACAGCTGCTTGGTGGGACCCTGGCATACAGGCTACATCAGCTCATCATACACAGGAATGTCTAACTCCTGGCTGCTGGAAATATTCACAAATGAGGGGATTAAGTAGGAAAAGAGGAAGTCAGATTGAATTGGATCTGTGACCTGATCAGGATGGTCAGTCACCTATATTAAGAGCTAAACTAATCCTGCACCTGCTAGAAAGAAAGATTGTAATGAACTTAACAAAGCTTTGAATCAAGACCTTTATACTGGAAAATTAAATCTAAGGTACTCTCTATAATCCAGAGCTGCCAATGGATCCTTCTGAATATTCAATGTTCTTTACTGAATGAAGATATTTTTTACCAGGGTGTGAAAGCATCCTTCTCATGAGACTCCTTCTTGAGTGCTGCATCCAGCGCTGGAGTCCCCAGCACAGAAAAGACATGGGCCTGTTGGAGTGAGTCTAGCGGAGGCCACCAAGATGATCAGAGGAATGGAGCAGCTCTGCTATGAGGAAAAGCTGAGAGAATTGAAATTGTTCAATCTAGAAAAGAGAAGGCCTTGAGGTGACCTAACCGAAGCCTTCCAGTACCTGAAAGAATCCTACAACAAAAATGGAGAGAGACTATTTACAAGGGCACATAGTGACAGGACAAGAGAGAATGGCTCATGACTGCAAGACAGTAGGCTCAGATTAGATACCAAGGTGAAATTTCATACTGTGAGAGAGGTGAGGCACTGGAACAGGTTGTCCAGAAAAGCTGTGGATGTCCTATCTCTGGAGGTGTTCAAGGCAAGTTTGGACAGGGCTTTGAGCAACCTGGTCTAGTGAAAAGTGTCCCTGCCCATGGCAGGAGAGGTTGGAAATAGATGATCTTTAAGATCCCTTCCAACTCAGTCCATTTCATAATTCTATGATTCTAGTGATGTCCTGTGAAGTGCCTTGGATTCCCTGTGTAGGAGGCAGTAGGATACATGGTCAGATGAAAGGTATGCTCTTAACACATTAGGGTTCGTGGGCAGGGGTAGAATGTGCAGGGTTTGACTGCAACAAGAGTGCATGTGTGTTAATTAAGGCCTCCTTAAATTGTGGTCCTAGTAGGAAATGCTAACTTACTTTTGTTCCAGTGTTGTAAGGAGCTGTAACCTCTCATATAATGCATAAACCAACATGTGAGATACAGTTGCAACACACTAAAATATGGACTGAAGAGCTGCTACTGGCACATGGCATCAGAGACATGGAGAAGAATGCACCCTTTCACTGCAGATCCATGGTCTTTATTTGTAGAAGTATGAAGTATGGTCTTTATTTTGGGAAAGCATGAAGCACAAATCACCTGTGAAAGCTATGCAAGCACTATAAACTACAACCAGTCACACTGCCAACTCCATGAATTAAAAATTACCATTTGGATTTCCAAGAACTCCTTAGGAATGTCACATGGCTCTGACTTTTAAAATCTTTCTTCCAATTTCCCTCTTTTGGCTGACCAGAAGGACTGCTGAAGCTTCTTACACACAAGCAAGGGCCTGCTGGAGGTAGGAATCTTGCCCCACAGGAGGGCCTGCTGGCCATCTCCCCTGTATGTTGGCCATCTCCCCTGTTGCTGGCCAGCTCCCTTGCCTGCTGGCCATCTCCCCTCTCTGCTCCAGAGCCCTGCGGCCTCCTTCCATGCCTGTGGTCCCCGGTGGGTGCTCCTTTGCGACACAGAACCATGCCTCTGACTTCCCTCGTTGTCACCACCATGGCAGGCTCTGGGAGAAGAAGCTGGGCTGGAGCTCAGATACAAGTTAGGCAGCTGCTTCTCACAGCCCTGCTGTGCTTCCTGCTGTGCTGCTGCTCAAGGTGAAGCGGAGCAGGAGGT
The DNA here is from genome assembly GCF_027887145.1 of Ammospiza caudacuta. Lineage (NCBI taxonomy): Eukaryota > Metazoa > Chordata > Aves > Passeriformes > Passerellidae > Ammospiza > Ammospiza caudacuta. The sequence continues at coordinate 85,962,894 of NC_080595.1, forward strand.
AAGTTTAGTGTTCAGGTGGGAAGGGCAGGGAACCTCAGGGATAGCTGCTGCCTTCCAGAATGTTTCCCTTCACCCTTAGCACAGTGGAGGAACTGAGAGATGGCCCTGTGAACAGTTTCAGAACATTTCTGTACAAACCCCAGCTACTTATTTCTCTTTCTGCTGACACTGTTGTAGCAGAGACTTGGGAAGCAGCTGCTCTGTCCCGCTGCTGTGAGCTGTTGCCTGTCGGGGCCACAGTGCCCGTCCATGCCATGGGGACAAGCCCTGCACAATATGCTGTGTGGATGGGGCTCTAAGACTGGCATCCCCGTTTTCCTGCTGCCTTGTAAAGCTGAAAAATTCCTTCCTCTGTGCAGCTGCTCCTTTGAGGGGAGGTCACGGAGCTTTGGCGCCGCAGCCCACACGGGTGTGTGAGGAGAGGGAGAGACAGAATAGGAGGACAGAGCTGGAGAGCTCATTTGTGGTATTTTCAAACATTTGAAAACCCTTTGGGGACAAAGAGAAGTAAAGACGTGGGAGGATTTGTGGAGTCTTAAACAAATGAGAAACTTAAGGCAGTCTAGGAGAAGTTCAGGCGGAAGGTGAGAGACCCTTTGAGGGGCTGTGAGGGTGTTGCCTTAAACTGACAGAATTGTGATGAGGGGAAAGCACTACCTCGGACAAAACCTGCAAAGATATGGTGAAAATAGGCTCTACTTGGAAGCAGTGTGGTTAATAATTGTTTTCATTGACTGTAGTGTCTCAAAGATGATCATTACCCATTTCTGTCAGCTGCCTTAATTTTGATCCTTTTGAATAAAAGAGGCTGCACAGGGGTGGGGGTAGGCCTAGAGATGGTCTACTCCATGGAAGCCAAAGGGCTGTGTTAAATGCAAGTGTCTGGGAGTTCATTAAGTTTCAAGTTTTGCTGGTCTGTGAAGGTGACTAAAATCACACACAAAACTTGACCTACTGATATGAGAAAGAGAACAGCAGTGAGCTGCTACCAGTCAAATCAGTTAACTGGGCAAGTGCTCACCTGTCATTCTGGGGCATCATTTGCCTATTCCTAATGCTTTGCATCTTCACGTGAAGCACACAACCTATGAAGACATTCTGTATGGTTTTTCGAACTGATTTAGATAATTTGTTCCCTAAGTTTTCTCTTTTCACTGGGTTTGAATAGTACTTCAAAACCTCATTATCTATTTGATCTGAGTGCTTAAAGTCAGCCATCAGCAGGGTTAGCCTTTGGAAGGAATGATACCTGCGTGTTGCCCCCTTTAATTCGGTGCCAGGTGGGCTGCTCCAGATTTTTTGTTTTCCTTATCTTTTTGTCAGGACAAGAGATCTCTTGAGCTGCTGACTGACGTTCTGCAGGCTGGTTGGTAAGTATGTCTCAAGGCTCTCTGTAAATAACTGGAGGGCACTGCCCGTGCACAGGTAAATTTGAACACAGAGTTGGCTGTGTGGTAGTGTCAGCAAGGAAAACATGTTGATGGCTCCCTGGCCTGCTCCCACAGGCTGACACGTTTCTGCTGTGCAGCTAAAGCAACATATGGGTCCTTTTCTGCAGTCTTAGTAAAACATTATTTTGAAGTACGTACATGGACGTGTTCTTTGTTTTGCTGGGAAGTTCCAGCAATGCTTGTATTTAGACGGGAAAAAATGCTACGTCAGTGATCCTCATTTCTCCAGAAACCCCTGAAGAAACCTGGTTACTTACATGCAGAACCTTTTTTATTCTAGCTGAAATACTAATAAGTGGGAAAAAACCCACATCCTTATTTCTTCCACACACATGTGAGTGTTCTAGAAGCAGTGATAATTACACTCACAGCTATTATTCCTTAAGTACTCAGAAACCCCGAGTTTAAAAGAAAACAAAAAAATTCCACAGTGCTTTAAGAATTTTTTACTTAACTTTCTTTTATTTTCTCTCTTCCATTCCCTAAAAACTTAATCTTTTAAGTTTTAATCTTAATCTTTAACAGCATTTCTGTTGTTTTCCTGAACAGTTATGAGTTGAAGTAAAAGGAGTAAAAAAAGGATGGAGCACATTTCATTGGGAGTTTTGGAAAGGCTTTGAAGTGCCCTTTAGGATGCAGCAAATTGCTTGTAGAACTGGTGTTAGAAATCCTGATGGTGAGCCGTTGTACAAATAAGAATTATTTTCAAAGCATTTCAAATTATTTTGTTTTCAAACACGTGAGACTTTTCATTGTCCACTGCATCTAACTTTTAAAGTAAAGTATCAGGTACTGAGAGATTTTCAATGTGATTAAAGCTGGCAAAATAATGTTCTAGTTAACATAACTGCACAGCCTATCTGTACCAGTAGAAATGGACTCTGCATTTAAAAGAAATATATCTTAGCTTTTACTACAGTGGAACTTTACATCCAGAGATGTTCCCTTCAGAAGTTAAAATAGTTTTTTCCACAGTTTCACTCCTTAATTTGGAATAATTTCTTAAAAGGCTACGGGGAAAAAAAAGGTTATATTGAGAACTAAGAGATTCCATACACAAATTAAGATACAGCTTAAACTACTTCCGTGGAAAGACATTAAAAAATGAGAATATAATAAAGAAAACACCACTGATCTTTAATATGGGCTTAGTGTGCAATTCATTTTATTTTAAAAAGTAAGTGCCTCTGATTTTAGTCCATATGAGTAAGTCTAAAGGAAGACTGCCAAATGCTGTATTTTTTACCATGGGCTCTCCCACTCAAGGATATAGCATCACATGCAGCTGAAGCTGATTTCCTGGGTGAGCCTGAAGGACATAGTTTAAAGGATGAGGAAGGCTCCACCTTAAAGGACTTGTCCTGTGGTTTCATTGATGCCCCTCTCCTGCCACCTAATCTGCTGCAGTGGCGCCTCATGTTGTTGAATGACTGCAATATGTATTTTTCATAGGAAAGAAAAAGTAGAAAATGTGTATTTTGCTTGTATTTGCAAAATGAAGTTGGAAACACGTGATACTTTTGAGTAGGCATAAATTTACTTGGGGAAAACACAGCTATGTTTGTGAGACATATAGCTGTAACAAAACATGTATTAGTTAAAACTCAACATATGTTATTTAAATGGCTTAATAGATATTCTTTGCATAATCATTTTCCAAAATGACTACTCTCTCCCTTGAAAATAAGTGTTTTGATAGAGAGGTTCAGTCCAGAGCACTTGCAAATTGTTTTTGCCAAGTAAGAGAAACATTTTTGTGAGGCATCTTAGACATAGGTTTGGCACTAAGAGTCTCTTCCACAGTTATACCTGGCATTTACAAAGTCCAAAAAGTTTTAAACTATGGTATTAGATAGAGGGAAGGGGTTGCAATCTGTAAAGAATGTCTGTATCTGCTTCTTATCAAAGTGTTGCAATTATTGATAATATCTGTAGGGCTTGCAAGCTTTCATGCATGCTTTCTATTAAAGTGGCAACTACCATGTGGCTGATTTGTTCTATAGCATCTGAGCAAGTGTGTGCATGGGCAGAGTCAGAGACCAAGTGGAAGGAAAGGAGGTGCTGGGTTCTTAATCACTGTGTGGTACCAGTGAAGATTTCACTCTTCCTGCATGAGGTACACTTATTAAAGTATCTTATTAGTTTAAAAATTTGATCTTGCAATTTGACCTTTTCTGCATATTTCTCTTCCACAAATGAAGAAATAAGTTTTTCATTTGAGACTGAACCAAAACAGAAGTGCATTGCTTTTCCTTGCAGATCCATAATTAATTTCCTATATCATGTTCCCCTTCTCTGTATGTCATTTATCTTTCTTTTCTTTGCCTCTCTTTCATTGAAATAGGTTTAAAGTCCCTCACTTACTCCTCTTTTGCTCACATATATAAAATAAGGGCTGTGTATCTTTTAATTCGGGATTTGTGTACACATAGATTTCCAGTGACATTCAGCAGTCAGCAAAGGTCTCTTAATATCTGAACTCTGAAATCCTACATTTGACAACCTTCGAACAAAGCCCTACCAGGGAAAAGGAGCTCAGTAGAGACATTCAGTGAGAAAATTCTGGTGGCTAAAGAGTAAATTTCATCTGCAGAGAAGTTGCTTTCTAATAGACATGACCTAAAATGACTAACATATAGCTCATTGCTGTAGCTTTTCTTTAAAATATGGCTCTAGAAAGGGTGTTTCAAAGAAATAAGTTCCAAGCTGTAATTAGAAGTGTTAAGCACAGTCCTGCAAGTGATTAACACTATGTAGGGAAAGAATCCTCCGTGTATCACAGAATCACAGAACAGATGAGATGGAAAGGGATCCCTTGAGGTCATCTTCCCCAACCCCTTGTTCATGCAGGGACATCTAGTGCTCAGGGCCATATCCAGATGGCTTTTAAATGTCTTCCAGGGAGGGAAAGTCCACAGCCCCTCTGGGCAACCTGTGACAGTGCTAGATCCTCATAGTAACAAAGCGTTTCTTGATGTTCAGACAGAGGGTCCTGCATTTCAGTTTGTGCCCGTTGCTTCTCATCCTGGCACCACTGGAAAATGTCTGACTCTGTCTTCTTTTCATCCTCATTTCTGGTATCTGCATATACTAATGACATCCCCCTGAGCCTTTTCTTCTCAAGCCTGAACACACTCAGCTTTCTCAGCCTTTCCTCATACAAGAGACATTTCCATCCCTTTGTTGTTGTGGCCCTTTGCTGGACCCTCTCCAGTACGTCCATGTGGTCCTTGCACTGAGGAATCTGGAACAGGACCCAGCACTCCAGGGATGGCCTCACTAGAAGAGAGTGATTACAGGCTTCCACCTTCTGTCTGGGATGCCATTTGCCTTCTTCACTTCAACTGCACATTGCTCCCTCATGTTCAGCTTGCTCACCAGGACTCACCCCCTGGTCCTGTCAAAACATTTGGTGATTTGTGGGTTTGGGTATTTTTTAAGTGAGAGCTGGCTTTAAAAAATGTCAAGTTAGGACCTGAAGAGGAAGAATATTTTTATGTAAGTATACAGGCATACCAGTCAGTCTGGTTTACTGTATCTCTGTTTTGAAAGTACACATGCATTTTTCTGCCCTGCTTGGGTAGCTACAGCCATTCAAACAGTAGTGCATGCTTTTTAGTGGAACTATTTTTGGGGTTTAACTCTGAATCCTTTACCTATTCTGTAATATTATGAAGCGTGAAGAAGAATAGAAATATCAAAGCACGAAGCCTCTCTATTACTCAAGAACAACACAGACTGTATTCTAACAATGCATCTATGTAATATGCTATGTAATATGCTGACCACTAGCAATTTCTAAAAATGCATCTATGTAATATGGTTAAATCTGTATCTTAAAGTTCTAAAATACCAAGATGATTTTGTTCTTAAGCACGCTTTTACATAGTGTTTTGCATGTGGAAGCTAACATGAATGTCTGATTTCTAGCCACAAGGATAGATATCACAAGATCAAAGTTCTGTCTGGCTGTTGCTTTGGGAGTATGTTGCTAAACTGGGAAACTTGGATATGAAGGCAAAACAAACAAAAAGTATGTTTTAAGGATTTATAATAACATTATTTTTTCCACTTTGTTAAAATATGAGGTAGTAAAATAAACTGCACATTTTAATTTCATAGTGAAATATCATGCCATTTCTAATAGCTCAGGACTAATAAATTCCTGAGCAATGTAAATGCTGAACACACAACATGTTTTCTTATTCTGATAGGATTCTTATTCTGATCATTACTCTGGTATTGTTCTGCCTGTCACCATCCTTAAAGTGGGTTTTATGCCAAAAGATCATCAAAACATTTTTCTTAGTCTGATGAAAACCTATTTTTAGAACAAGATAGGTAAAGCAGAGAGAAATGCATCAGCTGGGTGAAACAGAACACAGCACATCTTCCCCTCACCAACTGTGTCTTCATGGGTTTTACTTACAGTCCTGGTCTTATCTCAGTGACTTTTGGAGGCTCCCTGGGTTGCAGCAAATTATAGATGATCCTGTCTGATCCCTGGGAAAATATATATTTTTTTCATCTTTTCTGAAGCCTGATTGCTTTTGTGCATCTTGCCACTGCACTCTCATTCCTCTCTGCTGTGGGAACACTGGTTTTGGCCCCAGCTATGTCAGAAGCATATTTCTACATAGTCTTAGCAGGTTTTTTTGCGGGAAGGAGGAATCCCGTATTCACTCCTGATGGTTCCATCTTCCAGGTCAAAGTAAACAGTTGCTTTTTTCCCTAAACTGCCCAGTTGCTTGCTTTGAAAGGAAGACACATATTCAGGATACTGCTAGCAGCCAAATGAAAGGAAATATTTTCTTTCACAGCTCTACAGTTACTCTTTTCTCTTGTCTGAGATGTATTTAGATAAATACTATATTGCATATCCTTTTTGATAGCCCACATTAAAGTGTTTCCAAAAACAACTTCATGTTTCTGCCACCATGTCATTACTGATTGCAGATTTGTGTGGTAGTTACAAGGTTATTTACCCATATAAATAAGTACATAAAATTAAATAAGGTTTTTTTAAAAATGCTTTCTACTCTACCGTCATTTAATTTCTGGAGCTGGATTATGTAACACCTGCCTAAATTATGCCAAAATGTAATTTTTTACTTTATTTGTGGAAGCCAGTAACTCATGTAGTATGGAAGGATGTAGGACTTAAGATGTTGTAAGTCAGAGGGAGAGGCAGCAACAGAAACAGTTAAATGTGAGAGATTCAGATGGGAAGTGAGGAGGTGTGTTTCAGTCATTGATAAAACCATAGAACAGCCTTTACTAATGTTCATGAACATCATTTGGTCTGGCCAAGTTGTAAATTGAAATGTGGTGTGATTATTTCAAGGTGGGGTATTTCAGATTTTTGTACAGTAGTAAATGGATCTGGGATGAGAATCATCTTCATGTTTTGTGCCCATATTCTCAATTCTCTAAAGATAGTGCCTCCTTTTTTCTAATATTGGGGGTTTTTGTTTGTTTTGTGGACTCATTCAGGTTGTACCCTATACTGTCTATATTTGCCTGAAAACAGATTTTTTCTCTTTGAAAGGAGACTTTCCACTTGTCCTTCACTTCCACTCTTATCTGCAAATGAACATTTAGTCATTTTAAAGAAGAAGAAATGGAATTAAGAGAAAAAGATGAGTCAAAAGTTTTCTCTCTGTGTATACTACAGTATTTCTGGACCCTGTCTGGAAAAAATAATGCAAAGAAAGAAAAAAAAAGTTCAGCAGCAAACTGCAGAAAAAAAGAACTTTTCATTTTACAGTTCATTTCCCACTCACCTTTTGCTCCTCACTCCCTGTGAAATCACCCTACTTTGTCGCCGCCATTTTTATTATGAGCAATGTAAACTATATTTATATTTGATTTCTGATTTTCCTAAAAATGGGCATTATTTAAATGTGTCAGGGGACTCTTTATATAGTCAGTTTGTCACAGGCAGCTGATTCTTGTGAATGAAATACTGATACAGCCTTCCTTCTGGGTAGGCGAGGTGTTGTTAGTTGAAGGTTTTGTGGTAGTAGAACTTGGTGAGCTTAAAGAAACACCTGGACATTAATAGGAAAGGGAAAAAGAAAACAAAAATGCCAGCAGCTAAAAAATGGAGGTGAAAAGGAGAATAGCAGTTTCTGTTGAGTAGCAAATGCTGTGTGCTCTGAAGCACTGAAGGAAAGGAGGAAGAGCCATCAGGATGTGTATAAGGATGGAACAGAAAAAGAAGGTAAGATCAGAAAGGAGTTTTAAAGGAGGGGAGTAAATGGGTAGTGTCTTTTTTCCTTATCTTCTATTGTGCCGTTTTAAAATGGTTTATTGGGCTTGTTTTGTTTGTTTTATTTTTTTTTTTAAATAGGGGGTTAGCTATCATAAGGTTTCAGAACTGACTGTGTGCAAGCCATTACTTGTATAGCCAGTTAAGTTTGACTGTTTATGAATAGCTGCTTAGTAAAAATAAGGAAAATTGAACACTGATCTCAGGAGTAGCTTCTTTTTAACAACAGTGCTAACAATATACATTTTCTCAGTTTGGATTCTTCCATAGAATGATAGAATCATTGAATATCCTGAGTTGGAAGGGCCCCAGAAGGATCATCAAAGTCCAGCTCCTGGCCCTGCACAGAACACCCCAAGAGTCCCACCACGTGGTTGAGGATGTGACCACTGGCCCAGGGGGCCTGTTGCATTGTCGAGCCACCCCCTGGTGAAGAATCTTTTCCTGATACCCAACCTAAACCTTCTCTGGCACAGCTCTGTACCACTGAGTCCTGTCACTGGTCAGTCATAGGTATCTCTTTTATTTTTCTATTTACTTCTTGACCAATTAATTTGAACACTTTGTTTTTAACTTCTCTTAGGAAAAGAACAGTTGTATCCCATCCTGTTTCATATCTTTTTTATCTTCCTTGTAGCTGACTTCTCCCTGATAGCACTTTGCCTTTTGTAAAAATAGAGATTAAGTCCCTATTGATAATTTTATTTTAGACTATGTCAGAGTTCAGATGCATGGAGTTACCAATAAGTTTGATATGTCAGACATACCCAAGTACCAGTTTACATTATGACTGTGTGGTTGAAGGTATAATTTACAGTAGAAACCTCTTTCTCATTTGCATTTTCTAAGCATACAGTGTGCCATGAAGACCCTGCTTTATAAAGAGCCAAAATTCCAGGATGTTTAATTCTGTTTTCCTCATGGATTTTTCTGTATTGATGAGTTGTATTTCACTTGTCTCTGAGAATTTTTTTTTAACTCAAGGGTAATAATTTACTCAGTAGGGATTGTAAAAGCTCAAACTCAATTTATACCAATTCCTCAAATATAATAACTTTTATAAATTTTCCTAATAAATGCTCCAGTCACCTTGCTGTTGTATGTGGGTTTTTTATGTACAAGGCCATTGCTTCAATGAACCACAAAACAGAATATAGGAATGTGGTAAAGTAGAATATTTTGACTCTGTACCAGAATCTGAAGTGACTTGCATACACTGAGAAGTTTTTCATTGACTTACGTGTTTTCAGTGTGCAGTGGGGTTGGCTCAGATATGGCTATGCAGAAGCTGATGGAGAATGCACATCTTTTATTCTGTAAATAGTGCACTGGTGAAACTAAGAGCTGTGTGTAACTAATATTAACAAGCTTGATTCATGTGTTCCCACCTGCTTGATCACCTACAGGCAAGATATATAACATAATCTGCAGTTAACAAGAAATACAGGCTCTGGGTTTTTTTATTTCCATGAAAAAAAAATTGAAATGTCTAAATAGAAAATTCTTGCTCTCACCCCACCCCTAGAATGACAATGTCAGCTTAATTGAAAAAGCTTTAATTTTGTTCCTGTACTGTTTTGCAAAAATTGTTTGTGTAAAAAACCACTGGAAATTATTCAAAAATTATTTCAAAAAACCAATGGAAATTATTTTAAAAGAATGCTCTTCATTCTCCAAAATTGAGAGAACTAGCAAATATTTGCTTGCATAGTTTGTACTTTTATAAGTCCAACCAGAGGTAGAATTCTGAAGTTTTATACCAAAGCAGAAAATAGCTTACAGTTGAAAAAGGTGAACAATTCATCTGCTTTCAACCTCCTTATACATTTTATAATGTTAACATTAAATGGCACTTGAAAATAACTAAAAGAGAGAATCTGGAGTCTATGCATGATACTTTCTGTTCTAGAAATATCTTTAAAATGAACACTGGTAGAGGAGTTGTTTCAGTTTATCATAGTTGGTTTTTCTTAATGTATATTGATGATTTGTTTTTGTCTTGAAACCTACGTGAAGTTGCCATTGAGTTGTGGAGAACTGCAGGTAGAGATACTTACTTCATATGAGGTTATGAAAGTCTTTATTTCCAGAATACATGCATTTTAAAAACAGTAAAGAAGCTCAATTGGATCTGTGAATTCCCTTGTACCTTTTGCAAATATTTTATTTTGTTGCTTTTTTTATTTTCGTGGGGTTTTTTGTATATTTGTGCATGATACACAGGCTTTGGACAGGACAGTAAAATGAAAAATGATTAATTTCTCTGTAGATTCTGATCAATTTATATGAAAATAGAACACAACAGGACTTAAAGGTCAATTCTTGCTTCACATTAAACCATAGGCTTTTAGTTTTCCTTCAGAGAGTCTGAGCACTGAAGTGTTCATTGTTATGTGTAAAAAAAATTAGTGTCCTGCCTGTGAACAGTGGATAAATAAAGGCAGTATATCTAGAAAACAAAAAGCAGTTGAATAAAATGTAGAGCTATGCTAATCTTTCCAGTGCTTTTGAAAATTAATTCCTACCCATTCAAGTGAGCTGAGAAAATGCTGAATCATCATCCTGATTTATTGTGGGATTTCTGCTGGTATGATTGCTTCTAATCATTGTATAATCATTGTATTTCTTTTTAACAGAGAGATGAGAGCTCTTGTACAGATGGCCTTTGCTAAAGATGAAGTGATAAAGAACATGAGAAGTTTTTTGTTTTCTAATTTGTTAGTGCACCTTCTGATTGGGTTTCCACTGAGTTCAGCTATTTTATCAGTTTTTCAGTTGCTTCACAAGAGCCCTTTTTGAATTATTCGAGTTTTGTTGAAGAAAAACAACATCCTATAACATATTCACAATAGTAATTCATTTTGACGAAAATAATCTTTCCAATACATGTGAGTAGGGAAGTGTTAATTTTACCATACTCTCCATTTTAATGCACAGAACACTTTTTTGTTTCGTATGCTCATGTATCCATCCCCTCTCCATGTACTGGACGCCCTTTCATCTCATGCTTGCCTTATATCAGATCAACTTTCATTCATTTTCCTTTCTCCCCATGCTCAGCAATATACATATCCATGCTTTTCTTTTAACCCACACGCTGTGCCCGTCTTGGAGAGAGTACACCTGAGCCTGTCCCTACGGACAGGTGTGGGAATAGTAACCAGCATATTTAAGGAATAAAAAGAAGAGGGTTTAACCATAAGGACATTATACAAGATGTTCATATAATTGTGTGTTTGCTTGACCTTATTCTTGCTGAACAAACACATCTGATTTTGCTATACTTCCACAGTACACTCTAAATGGTATTTGTGGTGTTAAGCTGCTTCTGCTTTTGTTCATCTGCATCTTCAGCTTCTTAAAAACTTCTGACCTGGTGATACTCCAGGTTTTAGCAGCTTCAGAGGAAACAGGCCCTATTTTGAATTGGCAGTAACTGATTACTTTTCTCCTTAGAGATTTTTAAAAAATGGATGGAGTTCAGAAATCCAGTTTGGATGTTAATTCATTTCTGTATACTCTCAAAATTCAAGGCCAATACCATGGTTTTCCTTTTACAATGCCAATATAGCGGCAAGTTGAGAACAGCTGTCATCACAAAAAAGGTGGTGCCATTTTATTAGCACCTCTGCCACTATTAATATTTGCTAATTAATCTCTGTAAATGATACTAGTAAAGAATTTTTATATGCCATTTTTCAGATAGTAGTAAAGCAGAGCTTGAAAATAAATTCCTTATTTATAGGCATAAAAAGTTAGTTTCAGAGAGAGGATTATAACCTGATCTCTTGACTTTGAATTTATAGGTAGGTCAAACCCGGATTCTTGAAAAATTTTGGTTACCTTTCACTGGAGAATTTGCCATCTTAAAATCTTTTAGAGTTTTTTTTCCCTAGGTTTTTAACAAGTTACTGAAACTAACCATTGTGGTTCCATTGCAAAATGGTGTAAACTATTATTTATTATTTTGACCTAAATTGCTTTGAAGTGGGGAACCGTGCATTGTGAAATAAGTTTAATTGCTTCAGCTTTTCCAAAAACACTTAAATATTTTTCCGGATGAGGAAATTCATGATCAAATTAATGTGGGTTTTGTTTAATATATAATTATATAGCTGTAATGGATACTTGAGTTAATTACAGAAAATACATAAATTAAGAAATTGATGGAAATTGCAAATAGTGAAAATACTTCAGAAGCAGCGGCAGAAGAAGAAGAAGAAATGACAATTACTTGCTACAGATCACTTGCAGAGCCTTAGGGTACAAGTTAAGTAACAAATCTTTTTCCCAGAGCTGATAAACTTAGTGCTGCGCTGACAGTCCAGCCAAGAGCAGGACAGGTGCAGCTTTTACTCCTGGGCAGAAAATGAGAGACTTTCTAACGTGCAGAAAAATGAAGTTTGTTGAATGGAGGAAAGAGTACAAGGCAGAAAGTATGGGTTCTGAGCCTTTTTGTGGCACGGAATTTTTAAAATCCTTGTAGGATAAGACAATATCTTCTGTTGGTGCATATTGCCATAATCGCTGTAATTTAGAATATCTGCACTATTTTCACTTAAACTGAGGATTTAGCACATTTTGACAGTCTCAGTGACAGAATATGTTATAGATATTTGCTTGACAGAATTTGTACGATTTAGAGTTGGCTTGGATGATAAGTTCTTTGTGCTTGTGCCTGCCCCCTCCGCCGACCATGCTGAGGGCTCTGTTCCTTAGCTTGACTCCAGCCTGCTAAAGTGAGGTGGCTGCAGGAGGCCAGACTGCACATGTCCTAGGGCCATACAAGTGCTGTTTAGCAGGATGTACTCTGCAAAGCCAAAGGCACTCAAGGGGCTACAGAAAGAGGCACATTAGTGACATAACACTGAGAACCTGAGCCAGGTTATGTAAATGCTCACTTGTGATGAAGTGTGTTTGGTATTTGTTCTCAAGCTGTTGTATGTATATATATACACAATAGGTTGATGCTGTTTGCAATAAATAATTTGCTGCTAATGTTGTTGACAGTGCTGTTGATGAAGTTTAAAAATGTGTTTGATGGCTGCAGCTCTCTTAAAACCTTTTTTACTTTATCAGACAACTTTCCTAACTTTTTGTATGCCACTAGAAAGGAGAATGGAGTGAGTTGTTTGAGGTGTACAGAAGTAAGGGATGGGCACACATCCAGGGAATCTCAGAGGGAAATATGGGCTGTGTGCCATGCACTGAACTTGCTACATATGTGCAAATCTGATGTAGCACGCGCACACTACACAGATGGTTAGCAATTGCACAGATCAGCTCCACGAGGCATGTCCAGATCCCACTAACCAGGGTGTCTGGAAATCCTGGTCATATGGCCAGTCTGTGATTTCTCTCCTCTTTCTTCTTCCCAATCCTGAAATTCTGTCTAAGGAAGGAGGAGGAAGAAATGAAAAAAAGGACATGCTGAGGCATGTTAATGTTGGACATGCTGAAAATGGTGAGATTACCATAGAGCAACAAGCTTCAGGACCTCAGCTGAGCCATAATCTACTGTGTGTGTATTTATAGTTTGCTGTTGCGGTGTGAAAAGTATTCACTTCACTTAAGCTATGTCATAATAACTTACTGTGAATACTGAAATAAAATGCTAATTAGATACAGTTGGAAGAGAGCACATGGCAAATTACTGTAATACCACTGATGGCTGGTAACTCATATGCCTGTGGTGGCATGATCAGTTTTGATCAAGTGCTTTCCCTTTTAATCTACTTGCTCTTTAATAATGGGCCTTCTCTAAAACCTGCACCAATTTAAAGTTCAATTAATATAACTTTTATAAGTTAGAATGTTTTTCTTAACCAATTAAAACATAATTAAAAGGAAAATATTTCCTAAATCCTTAAGGCCTCTTCATTAAAATGGAGAAAATTCTTCTCACAAGACTCTGGCTCATTTTAATTTCTCTAAATAAAAATATAGTTCATGTTCCCAAATAACTTCTGCCTAAACAATCTACTTGCTACTGTTTTAAAGTATCAATCTTATTTTAGGTAGTGACTGTTCTCCCACCAGTATGTAGATGTTTATGTTAATATTTTACATTAAAAATTATGATGGATCAAATCAGGTCTTTGAGCTTTGTGAATGTAATGCCATATATGTACATTGCAAGACAACTTCAGGGGTTTTCTGTGGGTTTTGTGTTTGTTTTTTGGGGTTTTTGTGGTTTTTGGGTTTTTTTATTTGTTTTTTGTTTGTGGCTTTTTTTTTTAATCTGTGTGGTATATTTAAAAATCCATCTTTTTCCATTTCAGAATTTCTCCAACAGGTGCAGTCTCACTGATATCCATGACAGTCTCCTCTCTTTGACAGTACAGGTTTATTAATTTTCTGAAGAGTTATACATGTGAATTATCTATGCATTTCATAATCCCAGGCTATTATGTACCCAACTCTGATTGATTACCAGGATTCTCAGGCTCTACCTGTATAAATGGCAAGCTACATGAGTAACTTAATTTCTGTGAGAAGTAAGACTTTTTTATCTGTAAAAAGTTTTGATCTGATAAATCCTGCAACACAATTAGAGCACCAATTCTTATGGTGCTGTCAATCTTTCTTAAATTATCATTCATACTTTTCAGAAAATATAAAGATAACATACAGTCTGATCCTTTGCAGTGCGCATTTACTGTTCATTTTGTTGGAACCATACTGCTTTTTTCAGTCTTGATTTTTGAATGAATTACCTAATGGTCACCTATATAGGTGTCATAGTAGAATTTATTTAGTCTCTTTCTAAGGCAGTTTGGAAAATAATGGTAAATTAAGTTTAGATGAGAGAAAAGCAGCTATTCCTTCAGGAACTGGAACTTCCTGTACATAGGGGAAAATAACATCAAACTTGGCTTTTCCCTGTATTATATTGCTTATAGAAAATATTAAAATAATTCAAGAATTAGTGTATGAATATTTAGGGACTTGTATCTTTCTGCCATTACACTCTGACTCTATTTAATTTGAGGGATAAAACAGAGCTCCTTGATGCCACCATTACTAATATTTAGGCTTAAGCTGAATTTGTGTTTTGCATATATGTAGCTAAAAGATTCATTTTCAGTGTTTGGACCAAACAGCTATTTTCTTCCCTCTTGTACTTGTTTATGTAAGGTAGTCAGCAAAGAATAAATCACTCTAGCACAATGAAGAGGGAGTTCATCTGGCAGAATTAATAATGCCTTATACAAGTGTGATACCCTCTATTGTTTTCTTCTGTTTTTCACATACTGCCATTTCAACCACAGAACAAGCTTGAAAATCATTCTCCCTTTACCTAAAAGCATATACATTTGGATTGCATGTTTGTATGGGAATCTTTATCCCTGCCCCAGAGCACAATGTTCATTAGTTCTTAAAAAATATGATTAATTTGTCTTGTGTTTATTTTTTTACTTCCCTTTAAGTTTCTCTTTTACTTTAGATCCTGCAGATGTTTTTTCCTTTAAAATTCACAGATTTTGTCCCTGATTCATTTCAGAGAATATGCTTTACTTTGCAGATCTATGTTGCCCATGAATCTTGACTACAAAAATTACTTTTAAGTAATTTTAATTACTTTTAATAATGCCAATTAATAATAGCAATTAATAATGTCATGATTTATAAATTTCATAAGCAGTATGTTCTTGGGATAATTCATTTTTTTGTTAACACATTATTATTTGAAGTATTCTGAGTACAAGCATGTAAATTCATATGCTATATAGTGTGTGTATGTATATGTATAAAACCTTGGTCAGGTTACAGCAGATCCATGCTGTCTTTTTTTCTGACTATACTCAATATGCTTAGTTTGGGAATGTACAGTTAAAGCTGTCTTTTTTTCATATCATATATATTATTAGTACTGGTCTGTAATCTAGCAAGTACATTGTAGTTAAAAATGGTTGAACATCTTTCTAAAGCTTAACTTGAAGATTTTCTAGCTGGAAATTGAACTTTAACTTGGAAAAGTCCTCAAACTTTAAATATGTGATCAGAATTACCAAACAGTTTAGGTTGGAAGGGATCTTTAGAGGTTATCACCCCCAGCTCAAAGTTTTTCTAGCATCACAATTAGAACAACATGCTCAGGACTTGCATAATTAAGTTTTGAGTATCTCCAAAGATGAAAGTCCCACTGCCTATTTGTGAACCTTTTGAGGACTTGACTGATCCCAAGATGAGGAGTGTTTTCCTTAGGAACTTCCATTGTGGAAATTTGTGACCATCAGTCTAAAAATGGCATCTTTGTCAGAAAATTGCACAGGGCTGGCAGAAGTTTCCAGGAAGACCTACAGGGAAGCTGGGGTGTGTAAGCAGTACATGCTTGTTTAGAGAAGTTAATTTGCTTGAAAAAGTAATATTCATGGTGAGATTAAAACATCTACATGTAGTTCTTTGGCTCTGTAGCTGGATTTTTTTTCTAATTTAAATGTCCTTAATGGGTATTTCTCATCTTTGTTCCTCTTAAAGAAAAATGAGATTGGAGAAATACGCAATGGAGGCTGGGAGCTACTCATCTCTCTCTGAAGTAGACATATTCTATCTGACCACGGTAATATCTATCAGGCAGTGTGGACTCCTTGACTAGAGTTTCACTGACTGTAATGGGACATCACCACCTACATGTGTATGTCTTAACCTTAAAGTGAATTCTGCTTTCAGCTAAAGTTTTAGAAACTATTCATTGGTATTTTCCTGCTCTCTAAGTTCCTTTGCAACCTTTTTGCTATGATGCCTCTTTTATGCCCCATCCTTTTCTAGTCAGCTGCTTCTCCCTTAATTTTTTCACGTCCCCTTAAAAGGTGCACTTACTGCAGGAGGTCTGTTCTCCTGAGTCCTGTCACAGAAAAAAACTTGTTACAACTGTGGAACATGTAATAGAAACAAGGAAATAGGTTATAATCTGAATGTTACACCTATGAATTTTGTCACAAACCCTTCTTTAGCTGTCTTTTATTTAGTTGGTCATCTTTTTTAAGGTGTTTTAGAACTGCAGATCAGAATTTTTTGCCTGTGTGTCCATCAGGTCTTTGATTAAGCTATAAACCACTGCAGTAATGCAAATAAATTAAATGTATGTGAGTAGGCAGCAGGATTTCTTAATATTATATAGTTATCCTCCACTAAAGTATTAGTAGCAATTTTATGTCGAAATTCAGCAAAGAATTTAAGCATATTTCTATGCTAAAGTCATCACTGGCAAAAGCAAAGCATGCAATCTGAAAAGATTTGTTTTTTACTTGCCTGTAAAACACTCCCCCCTGTATGTAACACATGCCTTGGATTGATGGTTGTCTTATCAAGAAGTAGATTCAAGATTGTAGTCTTTTCAAGAACCATGAAAGCCTTGAGCTTGATAATTTTGTAAAATAATAAAGAAAATTACTTTCTGCTAAGTTTATGTACTCACTTTTAAGCTGGAAAAACTCTATACTTTGTATAAGAGGTTTTCTTTATCTCACTTTTTCTCCATTTAAGATTTCTAGTACCTTTATGGATTCTGGTTTAGTCAAAAGTGTTTACATTAGCAGCTATCACTTAAATAGGGATAACAACTAATAATAGCTAGGAGTCATGAAAACTAGAAGCTGAAAATACCTATTAAATTGTTTGAATCTTTCCCCTGCCATTTTAGAGTTGTTCCTGGTAGTGTAATTTCCAGTGCTTCCTTTGGTCCAGTTCCTCTTCCTTACACTACTCTCCTAAGAGCACTATCACAATTTTCAATGCCTTCTTGCAATTTCCCCACTTCTGAAAGTCAGCTATGACAATTTTAATTTACTCTGACTTCTCATATATGTGTGAGGTATCTCTTTTTGTTACCTTTAACTTCTCTTTTTTTGCAGTTTTGGACCTTCCACCATCCTTGAGGTTTCTGCTTTTCTTTCAGCTTGTATTTGAATTCTATGAGCTTAATTTTTAATATTTTCTCATAAGCTGTTCCTTCCATTTCCATAATTTTTATTGCCTTTTTCTAGTTCTGAGTTCTCCAGTTTGTTAATAACTCTGTGAGCTTGCTCCTCCTTCTTGCTGAAGCAAATGGGAAAAAACAAAGGCATACTACTGCTCATAGCTCTTTCCTGCAATTTTTATCCTGTATCCATAATATTTTTTTTAAGGTGACTCAAATGTATGAGAATTTTTCAGTTTCCATATCCAGCAGTACTAGGATTCTTGTCTATCCTGAGTGAACATAGTCATCACCTATCTCAGATGATTCTTCTAGCTGGCAGACCTTTTATTAACTTCACCATGGCTGACTGGCTTCCAGACCAGATAGTTGCATTCTACCAGCTGGAAGTATGGGCAAAATTTGCAACTCAGTGTGTGCCTTCATGGAAATACCATAAAGACAAGATCAGTAATTTTGAGCAGCTGAGGCCAACAACACTAATGAAAATACTGCTTAGAATTCTTTGCCAAATATCCTAAGTACTGTCTACATGAAAACTCCCGTGTGAATATTCTGAAGCTGTCCTCCTGGAGATACCTGCTACTTTAGGTGCTTTCTCTCCAAAATAATGCTACGTGTTCATATAATTCTAGACAGTAAAATGGTTTCTTCATATGTAAGGTGCCAAATGGAGAATGCTCAGGATAAGTGTTTTAATGGAACCACCAACATTTTGGCTGGAGTGGGCATTTGGTGCCAGTGCTTCTTTTACCCATTTGTAATGGCTTTGGACATTTTGGGCCATGTATTTGAGGAAAATGTTAGCTTGAGGGCTAACAGCAAGGAGTTACTCAATATTCTATGGGACTTTTGCACATACAGTTGCACTCATGTACATGTTTTAGTTTTTTCACTCAGTGGTTCACAGGGACCAGACACTAGACAGTTCAATATATATAGCTTTATAACTGCAAAAACAAAGTAGTGCACCCCACTTTAGATACTAAAGAATATTTATGTCCCACATGCCTGTAAATGACTAGTTGGGTACCCTGTAAGATGAGTAAACTTGGGTGAGCAGTATTTTGTCTCATAAGTGAGACAAGTCTGCTTGAAATAAAATAAATTGTTTTCCTCTGAGTCTTACCTGTATTTAAATTTCGTCTGGGAGAAGCCCATTGTTTTAGATGCACTTTCCACCATGTCCCTGTGTGTTACTGGAGCAGTATTTGCAAGAGTACTGCTGAACAACAAAGTGATGTTTTTTTCAGTAGCCTTTTACTGGAGGGTCATAGTGGCACAGGGTGTAGTTGGAGGCCTCACACTAGTGATGTTCAATACTGGGCCCAATATTGTGGAACGTATTTATCAATTACTTGGATGAAGGTGCAGATGCCACCTCAGCAAGTTTGCTGACATTGCAAATCTATGAGGAGTGGCTGGTACCCCAGTGGGCTGTGCAGCCCTTCAGAGGGACCATGATGGGTAGGAGAGAACTGTGAAATTCAGCAAAGGCAAGTGCACTGTCCTTTACCTGGGGAAGAACAACAACATGCACCAGCACAGGCTGGGGTCTGATCTGCTGGGAAGCAGCTCCGTGGAAAGGACCTGGGGGTCCTGGTGGCCAACAAGCTGCTCAGAACCAGCAGTGTGTCCTTGTGGCCAAAGAGGCCAAAGGTATCCTGGGGTGCAGTGGGAAGAGCATTGCCAGCAGGTCACAGGAGGTGATCCTGTCCTTCTGCTCAGCCCTGGTGAGGCACATCTGGAGTGCTGTGCCCAGTTCTGGGCTCCTCAGGACAAGAGAGACGTGGAACACCTGGAGTGGGTCCCACGGAGGGCTACAAAGATGATTAAGGGACTGGAACATTATTGTAGCAGGGCATCCCCAACATGGTAATAACGAGCATTGACTCCATGATTGCAGAAGGCTGATCAATTGCTTTATTCTTACTACACTTTACTATACTACTACATTCTACTATATAAAAAGCCCATTGCCCTTGCCAATACAGCTTTAGCCTAATTGGTAATTCAATCAAAACACCATCACCAGAGTCCAATTAAGGAGTCATCCTTTGGTAAACAATCTTCATAACACATTCCAAGTGTGCACAACAACAGGTGCAGCAAGTGGAGATAAGAATGGTTTTCTCTGAACTTTCTCACAGCTTCTCTCATCTTCCCAGGAAAATCCTGGGAGAGAACTGTGTCTCTCTCTGTTCAAAGGTTAGGTCATTACCACAGAGCATCTCTCTTATGCTGAGGGAGCTGGGCCTGTTCAGCCTCCAGAAGAGGTGACTGAGATGGGACCTCATCAATGTCTGTCGGTATCTGAAGGGAGGGTGTCAGAAGGATGGACCAGGCTCTTCCTGGTGGTGCCCAGCAATAGGACAAGAGGCAATGGGCAGAAGCTGATGCACAGGAAGTTTCTCTGTGAATTTTACTGTGCAGGTGACTAAGCACTGGAACAAGTTGCCTAGAGAGGCTGTGGAGTCTCCATCCCTGGGGATATTCAAGAACTGTCTGGATGCAATCCTGTGCCATGGGCTCTATGATGGCTCTGCTTGATCAGATGACCCACTGTGGTGTCTTGCAACCTTAACTATTCTATGATTCTGTTAAGACTAACCTGCTGCTTTAACAAAAATCACTAAGATGGGAAAATACCAGAAATTATAAGTATATTGGCAAGACTCTTATGGACTGGGAAGGACTATTTTCAGATACTCATGGATTTGGAGGTGGGAACTGAGCTACTGGAATGGCCAGTGTGTGCTAAACACTTTGTTAGAACCAGCTTTGCTGGTTAATCCTTGAGAAGAATTTAACCAACAAGCCTGTGGTGCCCCTTCCCATCTAGAGATTTTATAGGAGCCAGACAATGATTACCAGAGGGGTTGCTCAACTTCAGCTCAAAAAAGTAGCTGCCTGATGTGCAGATACTCAGCAACTGCTCAGGCTTAGGGGCTGTCCTAATGCCCTAGGCTGGTGTTTCTGGGAATGCTAAATGCCAGTGTTAGGAAAAGATAGGGAAGATTAAGGAATGTAAGGATTAGTGGCACTGTTAAAGGCTTTCTATCCTTGGGCAGTTGCCACTGTTCATTTTCACTGATATTAATAATTACAATGTGAGCCAATTGGTAGTACCCTAGTAGCTTCATTATGTGGAAATCTGCTTTTTTCATAAAAACAACATAAAAAAAGGAATACATTTTAGCATTTAGGTTAGCATTAGGTTCAGACTCTAATTTCATATTCCAGGACAATGTATGCTTTAACATTTGCCAATGATGCTGTGTTTATCAGTCTGGTAAACAGTCTACTGCTAGGCTGGGCAAGATAGCTTGCAGCTCTTGAAAGCATGCATGTTTTAATGGACAGCAATTACAGTACTCACACAGCCTGAGCTTTCTGTCCAGTAGAAAAGGGGTTAAAACTTAATAGGGGTTGGGCAGGAGGGAGGGAAAAAAATCCTAGGCAGAATGTCTCCACACAGAGAAAACAAGAACAATTAATATGTGCTCCAAACTGCTAAGGACAGCAGAAAAAAGCAACTAGTATAAATAATTAAAGCAGAGATTAGATAAATATTTGGGGAGGGGGTACTGTGGTGGTGTAATTGCTGATGTTAAGGCGAGGTGGACTTCTGTGCTTCCCTTTTGTTCTAAGGTTTACTACAGCCCATTACTTAGTAACCTGCCATATGCTATAATTTTTAAACCATGTTTTTTTAAAAGCTTGCATAAGAAAGAATACTTGAACATAGGCTGGGATTTGACTTTGTCATGCAATATGGCTTTATGATTCATTCCAGATTCATTTTCCAGATTTTATTTCTCCAGAGCAGGTCTTGGGTTGGCATCCTGAGCCCTGCAAAAGATCCACAGGGCTGAGTGGAAGGAATATAAATGCTTCACTGGAGCCAGACTTCAGCTGGGGCAGTGGCTTTCTATAGAATAAAGTTGAAATACACAGACAGGGAGGTGGGGGAGGTGTTTTGCAGTGTCGCAGATCCCAGGAATACCTGATTTTAGGAGCAGAGAATTAGGATTTTTTAATACGTTCACTAACAGGGATGTTTCTTGTTTCAGAGAAAAACAGCTACAAAATCAGGAAACCAAGCCCAAGGTTTATTGTTTAAAAGGGAAAAAACCCAAACAAGGGTTTTGTTTTAGTAACAAGGGGTGTCTTCACACTTAACTATCTATATAAAAATAACTTGAAGAACACAGAAAATTAAACTGGAGAATAATATTCAACAAATTAAATATTCTTCTATTGAAGAAGGGGAAAGCAAGCAATTTACATCAAAATATTAAATGTTCAGTGGATAATTTCAAAAGAAGCCCTTAAAAATAAACCTTTCATTAAAATACTCTCCAGAGCTCAGAAATACTTGCAAACACCTCAAAGGACATAAGAGCTCTGATAATCTATCACTTAAACTGCTGTGATTTTTTGTGTCTGTTTTTCTGTGTTCATATTTTTATCTGTCACAGTATGAATGGGTAACGTTATAGAAGCATCCTGTATGAACTGTGGGGTTCTGTGCCCCATCAGTTTCTGAGGCAATCTGGGGGAGTCCTCCGGTACCTGCCCGCACCCCGAGCCGAGCTCTCACTCGCACACTGCAGCCAGCCCGTGCGGCGAGCCCAGCCTGGTGCTCCTGGAGACAGGGAGATGCAAGGTACCATTTTTTTTTTTCCAGACTGTAAATGATTCCTTTTCTTTGCTCCACAGAACATCCGATGTGGTGCCCAATCGGCTGAGAAAGCTCCACAGACGTCAGTGAGTGTGTGTGTGTGTGTGTGTGTGTGTGTGTGTGTGTGTGCGCGCCTGCACAGCCAACTGCAGCTGGAACCTCCATTAGAGCAGCCCTATTGATTTCTGGTTCACACTGCAGTAACAGGGCTAGAGTGCAGGGCAGGGGGAGAAGAAAGCAGGGAGGGGGGGAGGAAATAATCCCAGTGGTTTAAAAACAAGGCTTAACTGAAGGCACATCGGGGTGTATGTGCATATGTATAGCACATACACACCGGTTTCCAGAGATATGCCACTGCTTGCTTAAAAAAACACCACCAAAAATCCCCAGCCAGAGCAATTCCCAAATCTCATGAAACAACAGTCTTGCCAGGTTTCAGACCCCCCACACACATGGATTGATGTTTGCTGCTTTGTCGATGCTGGATTTGCACACCGGAGCTGGCTGCAAAATATTTCTGTTTTGTTAAAGGACTACAGGAGATGCGCACTTTAAATGGCTCTTTCTCTATGCACACATTCATCTGCTTGGGGAATGTGGAGGGGGGTGGTTAGAGATCCAGCTTGAGTGTGTCAAGCACAGGGCAGAGAGAGCTCCAGGAAGCTGCTCTGCATTTACTGGCAGTCATTTTCTCGTGATGCATAATGCACAAGGTGCCAATGCAAGCTGAGGTGTAAAAAACAGGGGTGGGGGGTGGTGTGGTGTGTGTGAAAATGGTGTGTCTGGTAGTGGCTGAGCTTTCCTCTTCATCTGAGCTTTCTTTCTCAGCTAATATCTGGGCATAATTTATAGCTGCATGTTAATATGTTTTCTTGGTATTTCAGCACATCTGTGAAGAAAATCCTTGCAAAGCAAGTGTGTCTTTTCACAATCACTGCATGTCAGTCTGGCAGACTCTAGCTGTGAGCAGTATAGAGTGAAGGGGGGAAAAGCCCCCAGCACCGTTATCTGTTTAGGGGGTGGGGGAAGGGTCGACGGTAATACCTTTAAAAACCCGAAAGGCGGTAAGCCATTATTAGCAAAAGCTATATTGAGCATGCTTGCCAGACAGGCAGTGCAGCGCAGCTCAGCTCTAGTTCCGCCCAGACATGTGCCTTGCCATTTTCATTTTAATCAGTCTGCTCAGGATGGCTGCTGATTCATTTTGCGGGATGGCCCCCTGGGAGCCAAGGTGAAAGCCTGAGGTGAGCTGCTATTGCATCAATGCAGCACTCCACATCAGACACAGGGAGGGGAGGCAAGGCTTCGGCAGCAGATAGAGTTCAAAATACCAACCTCACTATTAAAAAAACATACCAGTACTCCCCTTCAAAAAAAAAAAAACAAAACACAAAAGAAAAAATCAAACCCCCCAAACAAACAACAAATAAACAAAAAAAAAAAAACAAACCAAAAAAGCCCCAAACAAAAACCTCTCTGTAGAAGTAATAATATTTTTTAAAAAGAAAAAAAGGAAAAAAAGGCGTATATATCCAACACCTCCCTCCCAGAATCATTAAATAAAACACAATTATTGAAGAAAAATCTCTTCTGCTCCTTCCTTCCCCTCTTACCCTGGAAGCTCTGGAGCTACAATTTCTTCCCAGTGTCTTGTTTAAAAAGAAAAAGGATGCTCTCTATTTCTCTATTTACCTGATAACTAGCGGGGGGTGGGATACCTGATTTAGCTGGAGACTTTGATTTGTGGGATTGACAACCTTATTATGCAGTGAGCTTATTATTGATATTATTCTGCTCTCGGTTGCCATGACCACCTTGTGAGAGACATTCAATTTTCTCTCTTCCATCATCATTATCTATGAGGCCATCTGTTGTGGAAAATGAATTCAGCCTCATTTGCATGACTGATAAGCAAATTTTTTTTTATCTATTTAACAGAAGGTCATATGCCGGGGATTTGGAGCTGGTGAAAAAAAAAAAAAAAAAGTGGAGGAAAAAAAAAAAGGCATCTCGAGAGGATGAGTGGGAGTGCGTGCATTAGAGGATGTATGTGGAAGTAAAACAGATCCCTCAGGCCTGCTAGCCTATCCTACTGCATTTGTCATTCCTGCCAGGGCGACATTTTTTCCCCCTAAGCTTCTGCACACTAAAGAGGAGAGTGAGAGCTTTTTCCCTGCAGTCTTCTTGAAGCCCCCCTGTTTTTTTTTTTTACTCAGTGTTGGTGGGTGTATTTTAATATATATACATATATATTTTTTTTTTTAATTCCATGGAACATGGGGTATCTTTTCAGTGTTCAATGAAGAAAAAAGCAGCCTTTTCTGGGTCTCTGTGGTATGCTTCTTACTCCTCATCCTTTCAAAGTTGTAGTAAGCCAGGGCGTTTCTTAACCATGCTGAAATGTCTTGCTTATGTTTAACTTGCAAATAGTTAACAGTGCAGGTGTGGGCTGTGTTTTGTGCAGGGTGGGGGTTGATTCTTGCAGCTAACTGGGAAGATTATTGTGATTTTTGTAGTTATTCTGTAGCTTGTACTTAAATGTCCATTGTTTGCTCTTTTCAAGTTCTCCTAGCATTACTGCTGTGCAGCTGAAATTGTATCGGGCTGTAGAATAGCTGATAAAAAAATCCTAAAGAATGTGTTTAATATATGACTGCATAATGTTGCATGCATTAAGCATGTTGTTGTTTATATAAACTTGCTGCATGTGGACAGTACTTGTTTGATATGGAGAGCCTGAGACAGAAGCTTCACAGATTGGAATGCTCAATGACAGCCAAATGCAATTAAATAAAAGAAAGTAAGATACTGTATTTTGCACTAAAATGACTTTTGAAAACAATGGATTTGTACTTTTAAGGGGAACACTTGTATAAGAGTGGCATTTTTGAAACAACACTATCTTAAATGTTTCATAGCTGTAATACATTTTTTTAAATAGAAGAAGCTTTGTAAATAAGGAGTGGTTAATTCAGTTAACTCTTTGAAAACATCACAGTATATATTTCAATTTTAAAATAGTTGTGATAAGTAGTCAATGTACGTTTAGTGAAGATCTGTTAATCCTATTAATTTAGTGCTAAAATGTAGACAAACAGTATAAAGGAAAACAACTTATGTCAGTAAAAAAGAAACTACCTACTGTTTTATGGAAGAGGTGTTACACGGGTTTGTTTCTTTTAATTGTCACTAACAAAGATTAAACTCAATTGAACAGAAGCATGGCATTTTCTTCTGAGTTCTGACCAATGTGCACAGCCTCATCTAGGCAGAGGAGGTTTTTTTAAACCTTTACTTTTTTTCTGAAGAAGTAATGTTAGGATAAAAGTAGACTTTTTATATGATAAATGCTTTGCCTGGTTGATGATACTCCTTTAAAGGTAGAAAAGGAGAAATGCAGTACTTCCTTTCTTGCAAATAAATACTTATGGATTTTATTTGTAATCTATGGGGAATATTTTTTGTATTTCCCATTTGCCATGGAGAAATGGTCACGGGTGCTGGATTTCAGGTGGTGAGAAGTTTCACTTCTCTTGAGGGCAGCTAGAGACTAGAAATCTGACTCATCTACATTAAGTGACTTACCTTAAATTACTTTATTAAATTTCCTATTTTTTATGGGTTTACTTTTGTTTGTTTTAGAAGACACTCTGCAACAGACCTAGCATTAATTTGTTATAATAATCTATCGCTGATAGTTGTTTAAATGGAAATCTTTTTTCCTATCACTCTGATTTCAGAAAGAGTATCTTCCTTGTACATTTTAAAAGAGGAGTAAGATTTAATGCTTTTTTTGCATCCGCCATATTTATCATGCCTGTTGGGATCTGTGGTGGAAGTTAGCTCACAGAACTAGTTTCACACTCTGAGCTCAGCCCAGTGCAGCTCTGGCAGCTGCAGAGAGTGGAGGGTGTCTGAAACGGTGCTGGTTTCCTCAGTGGACTTCAGTTGGAAGTAATGGGATACTGTGCATTAGTAGACTGTCTTATAGCACACAAAGGTTGAGGTCTCCATCTTATCCCCACCTCCCCCCTCCACTTGAATTGTCAGCATCTTCCCAAGGCTGGTGAATAAAACCTGCTAAACTTCGGGAAAAGCCTAACAGATAATGCAGTCAATTCCCTTTCCCTGCCCCCCAAAAGTTAATTACCGAGCTTGGTTGGATTCCTCCCCACCACCCTGACATTTGACTGCTGCTAATTCACTGATTAATCTCATTAATGTGATTATAGCAGGATTTGGAGTTGGCTGCCATTGTTCTGCAGACAGCGCCATTCAGCCCCAGCATTCGCTGCCCCCCTCGGCGAGTCGGTGTGGTTCCTTCAGCACCGGGAGCTGTCCGGCTCACCGGGAGCTGTCTGCTCCAGGAGCTGTCCGGCTCACTGGGAGCTGTCCGCTCCGGGAGCTGTCCGGCTCACTGGGAGCTGTCCGCTCCGGGAGCTGTCCGTCTCTCCGGGCGCTCTCCGGCTCTCCGGGCGCTGTCCGGCTCACCGGGCGCTGTCCGTCTCTCCGGGTGCTCTCCGGCTCTCCGGGCGCTGTCCAGCTCACCAGGAGCTGTCCGTCTCTCTGGGCGCTGTCTGGCTCACCGAGAGCTGTCCGTCTCTCTGGGCGCTGTCTGGCTCACCGAGAGCTGTCCGGCTCTCCGGGAGCTGTCCGGCTCTCCGGGAGCTGTCCGGCTCACCGGGAGCTGTCCACGCTCACCGGCCCCGTGCCCTGCGACTACTCCCGGAGGTAAAGGCAGGAGAGGCTTCATGCTTTCTAATTAGGTGGCGGGAAGATGGCTGTGGTAAAGCACCAGTCTCTTAATTTAAATTAATTTAAATTCTTCCTCTCTTCCAAGAGCTGTCTTCGTCTGCATTCTGTTTTCTGGGATCGATCCATGGGGCAGTGGAGTTTAAACAGCACTTATTTGCAGCAGTGCAATTTAACTCACAGAAGGTGAGGGACATTACAGGTGTTGTCGTACTTAGCCAGACTTTTTCATCCTAGTAAAAAGTGCTTTGTTGGGCGAAATGCTTTAATTTATCTGTTTAGGTTTTGTTTGGTTTTTTTTTTTTTTTTTTTTTTTTTTTTTTTTTTTGTGCAAAACTCCCTAGCACACTCCAGCTCGTCACCTCAAAAATTATGTTTGCTCTCACCAACACTATTGTGCCTAGGGTCTTTCCTGCAACTGCTCTGCAAATGCCCATTTTCCAGAGTTTGACAATAGGAAGCATTTTATTGATTTAAAATTGATCTGGAAGAGCTTTCTAAGGTCTCCTTATACATATAAATGACTTTTGCAGTCTTCAGTTGCAACACTATTTTATATTCAAGTTTTCAGGTTAGGCAGTTTTAAATCAGACTAGGAAAAACTTCCTTAAAGTCAGTCACTTTATGTAGCACTGGGGCTCTGCCCTATTTGGTATTTTTACTTTTATTATCTAGAAGATACATTGTTATCATTTAATAACAGCGAATTGCACATGCGCAGTAACTTTTTTTTTTTAACCGTCTTCTCTTTCATTTGTATTCTTTATGAGCATGACCCTGTGCTGGAAAAACTGAAGCCACACATTAAACTCTAGTGTGTGAAGGATTTGCCAGGACAAGCAGTGAACTCCTGCAAACCACTAAATTCAAAATACTTTTAAGAGGAAGTGTCCTGCTGAAATAAAGGGTAATCTGTTAAAGAACACACTACATTTTAAAGGATTTAAGTGTAGTAAATGTCAGTGAAACATCTGCAGCCACTGCAACCTATGGATAAACAACAATTTATGTTCAAAACTGAGAAAGTGCACTAAACCCAAAAAATTCAGTTGCTATTTTCTACTATGACTTTCACATAGGTTCTCAGTCACTGATACTATATTCTTAGTAGGGTTTCCTATTTTTTTTGTTTCCTTTTCTTTTCATTTCTTTTTCACTCAAAATCAAAAGCCCAGTGAGTAAAGTATTGTCTCCTTAACTGCTTTAGAAAACTATATGTTTAAAGGATGCATAAAATAGGACTGCATAGGAACAGGTTTTAACAGTGACAGCCACAATATGCAAGCCAATTAAGGCTGCTCGTTAGCGGGTATATTCTTGTAATACTCCTGTCAAGCTGAAATTGTACTCCCTTATTGACAGTAGTGGGTCTGATGCTTGAATTCTGTTTTCTGTGTTTGTCTAATGTTTCAAGACTCACTAGAAACGCAACTAGCAAAAAAGTAAAAGAAACTGAAGGTTTTCAAGCATATTTTACCTGAAGTTTGCTAACCTGGCCAACTTAACCTGCAGGAAAAATACTGTGCTCTCATTAATGCTGCTTAAACATGACCTGCATCTCCTTTTCCCCATGGATAATGCACACTGACGAGACACAGGCTGGGGGAGGGAGAATCCAACCCACACCATTAAACCCATTCCCTAGTATCTTATGGAGGATAATTAGGCCAATGAATAACGAGTCTCCCAAATTTCTTTCCAGACTGTTTTTCTTTTTTTTTGGAAATGCTTCTAATTTATGCAGTGGCCTCCCCCACCCCCCTTAACACTCACCAGTACAAGATTTATGTACATTTTGTCCTGATTAGAGAAAATACTCTTTTTGCCTTCAGTGGGAGAAGCAGTGGCTCTTTTCTTTGTCCCACTACAAAGGCTGGACAAGATGATGAGGGTTTTTTTCCATAGAAATCACCTTCCAAAAGTTTGACCACACCTGCCGTGATACATGTACCACATAGTTGCCTTCACTATCCTTTTAGATGCTAGCTAGGATCTAACATACGGAAGCTAGCTCTAACAGAGGGAGACAACTTGATTTTTCAAATGCAAATACCATTATCCAAAGGTTCTGCATGTAAAACTGACGTTAGAAAATGCTGAGATTCATCTGTAGGGGTGTAGATACCCTATACACTTATAGGGGGGCCCTTTAATCACCACGTGTGCATGTGTGCTTCTCGGGCTACGTTGATTTGTGTGGAAAAAACCCAAACTGACATGCCCTTGCTACGACACAAACATGGTAGATCTCCCTCCCCGCACCGAGGAGGCTTTTCTCCCGGCAGAGCGGCTCCCCCCTCCCGCCCCCGCCCTGCGCGGTGCCCTCCGCGCTCCGCGGCCGCACCTGCGGCCCGGCCGCTCCCGAGGGCTCCGCGCCTCGGTCTCGGGGGAGCCCTGCGAGTGCAGGGAGATGTAATCAGAGATGACAGAGGAAAAATAAGGAAAAGAAACCCAAACAAAAACCCCAAACCACGAGCGAGGTGGAGATGGCGTGGAGGGGGGGGGGGGGGCGGGGGAAGAGACACGTAAGTCCCTTTTTTTTCCTTTGCCTTCTCAGGGAAACACTGCGTTTTCCACCAAAAGCGTGGATGTCGTGAGGATTCTGCTATTGTTAGTCCCTGCCCCAGCAGGCTGGCTTTCCCCCTGAATCCCTGTGAAAAACTTTCCCCCACTCCCCATAGCCTCTCTCCTGCCATCGGAGTGCGGCCGTGGAGCTGCTCTGGCGGCTCGGGGCGCCAAGGGCTGGTACGCGGAGCCTCGCCTTCCCTTCCGAGCGCAGAGTGCTGCCCGGCAAGGCTGGGTGGGGAGGGAATGGCAGCCTCTACAGCAACCGACATGTCTGCTGCTCACACGTCAGGCAGAGCGGGCTCGGGAGGGATTACCTCCCAGGGCAAGCTTGAGGAGGGTGTTCCTCCAGACTTTTGGGTCAGACCCCCCCGCTTCTGTCGCGGCCAGCAGGGGCTGCCCGCGGTGCCCTGCCAGCCGCGGGGCTGCCCGCACCGAGCACCGCGGAGCAGGGCGAGCCGCGGCAGGGAGGGAGGGGGGAGGGAGGAGGGGGGGAGGGGGGAGGGAGGAGGGGGGGAGGGAGGGAAGAAGGGAGGGAGGGGTGCGGGGAGGAGGGGGCTGCAGCAGCACAATGGCAACGAGGAGGGCAACGACGCCGGCAGGCGCGCGTGTGTGTAGGGAGGGCGTGTGGGCTGTATGCGTGCGCTAGCCAGGGTCCTTCCCGTGCGGAACAGCCTGCCTGCGGGCATGGACGCGCGGGGCGGGCGGGACCCGGCAGGAGGCGCGGCGGTGCCCGGGGCAGGGGCCGGGACACGGCAGGGCTGAGCCCGCGGGGGCGTGCGGAGTCGTGCCAAGGCAGGGGGGAGCCGCCGCCTCCGCGTAAAGATCACAGCCTGTCACGCTGCTACCGAAATGACATTTCGGGGACGGGTTTAAACGAAGCGACTCCCCGCTGTCAAGCCGCTCCCGTCGCAGGGACATCCGGCAGCCTGGGGGCGAGCCCTTTAGGGACGCTGCCCGCGGGCGGGTGACCGCCAGAGAAAAGCCTCTGCACCGCCGTGGAAGGCGGCGAGGTGCCTCTTCGCAGTCATTGTCTTTGTGACACGTTCAGTAAAGCGGTCCCTGGCTAAGCGCAGGCAGCGAGAGCCACAGAAGCCACGTCAAATGGCTGGGGAAACGCTGCTAAGGGTTTGTACATGCAAAGCTGGCCCTTTGTGCGTATGAGCCCTGGTTTCTGTTTGGGCTCTTGATCACATAAAGTTGAGCTGCGCAAGTAGCTAATGGTGTAAGGTTGCTAATCTTTTCTTCTGTAAATAGTTAATTTATTTTGTTTCAAAGGGGAGAAAATGGTGTGAACAGGTAATATAAGCAAAGCTTCAGCAGAATTAACCTGGTGAGGTACTCCAGCAGAAAAAACCGATGGTTTCGATCATTATTTTCTTTACAATATACATTTAGAAACCTATTTGTTGGGACTTCTTTTTCTTTTTTTTTGGGGGGGGAAGGTGGGGGGGGAGTTCTCTATCGGAGACACCATTATACGCCAGCACAGCGGCAGGGGAGTATTTTTAGCGGTCTCCCCTCCCGGGCGGCTGCGGCGTTTCGGCGTTCCCCTCCATTGGGTGGAACACAGCGCCGGCGCGGCGCCCCCCGCCGCCGGGGAGCCCGGCCGGGGTGCGCGGTCCCAGCCCTGCCCGCCTCCCGCCGCGCCGCGGGGGCCGGGCCTGCGCGGCCGCGCCGGGCACTGCACCGCGCCGCGGGGCCGGCGGGATGGATGCGCGCCGCGCTGCTTAAAGGATGCGGGCTCAGGCGGGGTAAGTCAGCAATCTGCTACGGATGCTGTTCTGCTGCAGTAATGTGGTCTCTAGGGGAACTAGGGCTTGATGCATGCTACGCTGCCTAGGCTTCCTCCAGCCCGTCGCCTCTCTGCTGCTCTTAAATGGAGGTTACAGCTGATCCATCAGCCACAGAGCTGCACGCATGCCCACCTTCTCAGCCTTCAGTGGTGGAAACTTATTAATTTCTGCCTTCGACTTCAGGCCCGTTGGTTTCCTGTCTGAAAGCATTATTACTTTTGTCCATGTGGCAAAATAATTAGCATACAGATGAGAAGGGATCCTGCCTCTGAGCCTCAGTCGCAGGAGAAGATGTGCAGTGGAAAGTTGATTGGATGAATGGAGAACAAATGGTGGGCGTTCAAAAGCATTAGGAGAGTTTTGTTGTCGTGGAGCAGGTTTGTCAGTTTTCTGGGTGAATCTCGTAAGATGGAAGGCAGGGTGGCTGGTGCTGAGACGACTGCTTGACAGACTGTGGCCTACTTGAAGGTGCACATTTGGACTGCATGCATAGATAATTCCTTTGGACTACTTTGTTTTGCAATTCTGCGGCTTTCCCCTTCCTGTTCTTTCAAGGTAAATATGTTCTTTTATCACCGTTGTTGCTTGCAGGGCACTTCGCTGTTGTTGACAAAGTGATGGAAAGTTCAACTCTTTGGGCAGTTAACAAAGGAATAGCTTGTACTTCTTCCCCCCCAGCTCCTCAACACATACTCCTGTGCATAGAGCTGGAGGAGGCTGAGCAGCTCGGGCCCGATCCTGCTCTCCCTGAAGTCAACGGGGAGTTTGACATTGCTTCCAGTGAGAACAGGATCGAGCTCTCAGCGATTGTTGTTTTAATAATGACTGTTGGAAATGTCAGATTTCTGCTTCCTATTTTCTAGAACAATGTGGGCAGACCTGTAAAATTAGCAACTACTGTTTCAATGAAAGCCCTGCTGTGATTAGTTTTGATTGGTGTGGTATGCATTTTCTTGGTTGAAAGGGGAAAAAATGCTTATTTAACACAAACTCGACAGTAACGCTAAAGCCCAAGTTGCAGATTGACAAATTGCTAGTGATTCTCTCAGCTCTATGTATCTGTGCTACATATGTGTCCTTATAAAGGCTTCTTTTTTGAGAGAAGAAAAAAGAAAAAAAACAAGCTATCTGTGAATTAGATATTTTTTTGTCACATAATAATACTGAGTCAGACTGGAATTCCACTTCTTGAACAGAGCATCCATTGATAAGCATTTCTTATATAATTCTGATGCTGTGTATAAAATATGGAGTACTTGAACATTTAGTTATGTTTGCTTTTTTTTGTGTAGTCATTTAGGAATATTTTTATTCAATTCTAATGATTCCTAACCTCCTTAAAAATGGTGATTTTCATTTTAACTGACCTAATTTTGAAACTGCATTTAAGGTTGTGGTTAAGTAGAAATTATTATCTGGTAATTGTCTTTACATAGTTCTTGTGACTATTGTAGAACAGTTTAATAGATTATTTGCTGTAATTTGAGTGGTGTGGGGGTTTTGTTACCTTTAAGTATATTGCTGGGGAGAACAACAGCTACAGTTCCAAATGATGTTTAGTTTTTACCTTTCTTTCCCTTTCTTTTTTGTTTTTTTAATTGCCATTTCAGTTCAGGGTGATAGTTTATTTTGAAAAATTTCCAAACAAATAGAAGTCTTTGTCATGTCACTCTCCTAACAAAAAAGCCCCCCAAATATTGGAACAAACAGTTAACCCTTGCTGGGCAATTTGCAGGTACCCCATATGATTTATTAAGGTTGATTTAGTTTGGAATGATAAGGTTAAACTTGGTTGCTGTAGTGTCACCTGATAACTATATATTTATACTTGTTTGCAATATGACACATTTAAAAACAATTAAGATGGCAACACAACACTTTGAACATTAGAAATACAGAGTGATGCAAGACTATGTAAAAACCAGGATCTTTCTAAGTAACTATATTTTTCTAAAAACTACATTGATTTATCAAGTGAAACAAAGAGAAGAGTAAATTATTACAATGCGTAAATGTAGAATTAGGTATATTTTAATCTGATCTGAATAGTAGATTCAATTTTGTATGTATTTTACAGCTTGAACTTTCTGGAGAGTGAATATTCTTCCTCCCCCTTCCCCCCCCCCTTTTCCCCCCCATTTTCACCAACAAGGGCAATAGTTAAATGCCAAATATTTGCAGCGGTTTCTTTGTTTTAGATTCAAATACCCAGTTATATGCCCACATTTTCAAAAAGGGCATCCGTTTTATTGTAGTAGTTCTTGGTTCATAGTATGACTTTGTTGTTTTACTCTACAGTCTTGGATGTTACATATTATAAAATTGAGCAACTGTGTGTTTGGAGACAAAGACAATTAAGAAAGAAGAGGAGCTACTTCAGTATAATCAGAGATATATGATTTCTCCAGATTTGTTAAGGACTATTTTTGAGGGTTTCTGTTTTTCTTGTTCTCTTCTATTTTGTTTAATTTTTGTGTTGAGGAGATGAGTAAGATATGCAAAGGAATATTTTGATTATATACACATACATGCTACACATATGCGGCAGACTATTAGCAAGGCATAGAAACTTTGCTATATGAATGGCAGAAAAGAAACTGTTTTGAAAACTGGTCTGTGCTGGTCAGGCTTTAATATGGACCCTAAAAAAATGAAAATATAATTCCCATACATTAGCATTTCCATGGGAAATGAGCATGGGTATTTCTAAGTGCATTGCCAAGCACATTTATAAAACAAAGTTGTCTGTGTTAGAATCATTTCTTGATCAACTTTGAGAACAGTAATTGTTTTTTTGAGAGAGTCAGGGGTGGAAAAGTACTTTGATATTAAATAGGTATGCAGCACTGAATATCCTCATGGAAATACTGAGTTTAATATCACTTTGTCTGAGCTTGATAAATGTTTGCATCATGATGATCAACTTTCAGTAAAGATGTGAAGTTCCTGATAGTATAGTACCAGAAAACTTTATGGCTGTGAATTACTTACTGACCTTTTCTTTCTCGTAATAAGAATAATGAGAAATGCTAATAAGATTATCAGTGGTGTTTTAAACAGAAGTGCAGCCAGATTTCTATGGAGTAAAAATGGGTGCAGACCAAATAGCATTGTCTTCTCCACATATCCTAGATTAAAAAGTCACAAGGAGAAAAAAAATCAAAGCTTTTGTAGCTTGTTGACAAAGATTATCTCTTTAGAATCCTTCACAGTATTTTGCATTGATTAGAATCACTCTGTCTATTTCAGCCATAGAAGAAAAAGCAGCAAAATGTAGTGAAACTGAAATGAAGGGGAAACATCTTGTGTGGGGAGAGGGAGTTGAATGTGGAGACAGACAAAAATCACAATAGAATTTTTGATCCCTTAAAGGGATCATACTTCTAGTCATGAAAACAGTAAACATTATTATTAGATCGGATTTAAAATCCGATCTCGGATCAGATTTTCAGTGTGTATATACTGGTTCAGCATGTTTGCACTGAAGCTGCAGATGTGGAACACAGTCGCCAAGTAAGGAAGCTGGCCAGCTTGGTGGTGGAAATAGCCAGGGCTGCAGGGTGCCCCAGAGAGAACCATCAAATCAGGTCAGTATAGAACTGTCTGGTAGGTTGTAAACAATAGGAAATCAATGTTGTGTCTGCCAGTAGACCCTTTGGT
This sequence comes from Ammospiza caudacuta, assembly GCF_027887145.1. Taxonomy (NCBI): domain Eukaryota; kingdom Metazoa; phylum Chordata; class Aves; order Passeriformes; family Passerellidae; genus Ammospiza; species Ammospiza caudacuta. The sequence goes on from NC_080595.1 coordinate 85,997,995, forward strand.
TTGCTGAAACTCCCACCTGCCTAATGCATCTGGGCAGTTGGTTTGAGAAAACAGTTTTCTTCAGGATAAATTTTATGTTTCTTGAAGGTCTGTCATAGCCAAGTTGATCATAGTTTTGCACCAAGCAAACACATAAACATCTGTAAGGTCACAGATTTCCAACCAAACCAGTACTGGGGTCTGTTATTTTGTGAAGTATTTAAGGTCTGCATTTCTCATACCTCATGTCTTCTTGGCATTTTTTATCAGGAAGTTGGTTACAAAGGGCATAGTATACAACAAATACATGTTCACTTGGTATGGCTTAAGCTGGTTTAGTCTGAATCTGGCAAGTCCTGTGCCTTGCTTGGTGCAGTAATAAAGTGAATTAGGGCAAAGCAGCAATTTAAGAAAAAATATTTTTATGAGGGGTTTTAAAAAGGCTGCTGTTTTGTTCCTACTTTGCATGATCTTGCTTCTGACCCCAAAGAAAAGAGAGCAGTGAGGAGCTTTGGAACAGGCTTGTAATAGTATTTTATAGGATGGCAGGCCAAACATATTTCTCATGTGGCTCCAGTAAAATCAAAAGGGGACATCTCCTCACTCTCTCAAGATTTTTTATTAATAATATTGTTTATTGGCAGAACATAATGGAGAGTACAGTTACCATTCCAAAAAGACTTTAGACTGCTCACTGAATGGCTCCTTTTTTCCAGGCTTTCTGGTGATGTTGTCTCCTTCATGTCCCGTCCCCTCAAATAGAAATAGTGATACTATTGCAGATGTAATACTGCAATGTTTATATTTCATATCAACAGCTTGCTTTATTTTTCCAAGGGAAATCCCCGTTTTTCCTTCTGTCTCTAGCCAATACTGCAGGATATTACCAAGGGAATAAAATTTTTATGCCTAATTTTAGTGTTCCTCTGCCTAATGTAGTGTGAATAAGTACCATGTTACAGCATTTAACCTAGTCCATCTTTGTCACTTTTTGAACAGTTCCTCAGTTCAAATAAAATAGTCAAAATGCAGAAAGAGAAGATCTCTAAAGATCTCCAAGGTTTGTTTTGAGGATAAACTGTAGGGAGTAGATGTTCTGGCATTTCTTCAGTGCTGCAGCAGGGCATTCTCTCACATAAGGAATACTACTGAAAGGGGTTTCCCAGGCCTCTTGTGATACTGTAAATCAGTGGCTCATCCTTTTATTTCACATCTCCTACCTCAGTACTGTTGAATTCTGTGTATTAGTTTTCAGCACTAGTGATTTGTTTTGGTAATATTTTCAGAGATACTAGCAATTCCTCTGTCATTCGAAGAGGAAAAGGCCATGTTTGAATATGAAACTATCTTTATAACATAGTTAAAACATATATTAGTTGTTTGCATACATTGTGGCTGTCATATCCTATGAACAAATACTCAAGATTTTTTAGGGGCTGTCCTGGGGTGACTTTATGATGCTTGTATCCCAAATCATCTGTTCTGTTTTTGCTGGATATTAAGTTCTGCACTTTTGAGACTAAATCAGAGAGTGAAGGGGGGGAGAGAAGAATGTGCATATTTAGGAAGAACTCATGTCATAGAAAGAACTTACGTCATAGAAGAACTTATGTCATAGAAAATGATGAGGTGTACTACAGATACTTTCTTTGTATCTTTATAACACTCTTGGTATGTCTAGCACAAATTATTATGAATTCAGAATTATGTTTCAGCAGTGTCTTGGTTAAGCTGCATGGTTTGAATTAAAAATCCAGAAAAACAGATTCCTTGGGCTGGGAGTTGACACTAAAAAGTAATGCTTGTGTTTTTTCAGCATGTACAAGCACAAAGTCCATTCCGGATCTTGCTAGGAAACACCCAGAGTTTACTCAGGTCAAGTTAAAATACCCTCACACATAGAAAAAGATGTCTGTTCCAGCAGTGGTAAGATGCCTGTACAGTTGATATGTTATGTATTTACTAAGAGAAACAGATTTACTGCTCTTCAAGAATTTCACAATCCACTGTTCCTTTGGCTGTGATCAACCTGCACCCAGTCTCAAACTCCAGTTTTCATCAAACTCCAGATCTTATCACTTCCAGTGATGAATAAATGTTTTTCTCTACCTTTTAAAATACTCTGCATGTTTGGATCTACTTGAGCTAAGGTCTTTACTGTGTGTGGAGTTACTGGACCTCCATATTCCAGGAAAATAGCATACTTCAGTCCTCAGGGTTAGTGTGCCCAGGCCAGGCTGCAGCATTCTCACAAGAACCAAGGTGGTTTTTGGACATTGCATGTGTAAGATGGAAAGGTTGTGATGAGAGGAATGAGTAACAATGTCACATCAGGGAAAAAGAATCAAACATTCAATTAAAAGGAAACTGCTGGTGGAAAAACTGAGGTTCTGTTAGCCAACATACAGAGTTTGGACACTAAGAAAAATCAGAATTCTGTGACCCTTGGACATATGATCTTGAAAAAGAGAAGGAAAAGAACCTGAGAAGTGGATATGGACAAACAAACTTGTTAAGAAGGATTACACAGAGGAGTCAAGAGATGTACATGGAGGGAAGTCATGAATCCAAGGACCAGCTGGAAAGACAAAAAAGCTCAGGTAAGTTTATTTTTATATGCTACTTCTGCTAGTTTGTTCTGTTTTTTTCCCAGCTCTAGGAACTTATTCTTTCCCTTCAGCTCTTTCATCGCTCTCTTAGCGTAGTGTCTGATTACAAAGGGACAGGAAACAAAGAAAATGCCTTTCAAATAGCCAGTTTATTTTAACACTCCTATATGCACTGTCAATTTTAAGTAAAAACAAAACCAAAAGATAAAATACACCACACCCAGTATTCATAAATGTGTGCTAAATATAGATAAATATATGTGGGCATGTGGAATTTCTGTGACTAAATATCAGTTCTTTGTGTGCAGGGGCAAAAACAATGGCAATGAAACTGACACCTTAGTATGCCATTAGAACAGATGGGAAACAAGATTCTTAAAAGTAGACTTGTAATTGTTTGCTAAAACTGTGTTTTCTGTGAATAAAATGTGTACATGTAGTGGAACCTTCATACATGCAGCCCCTTGCTTTCTGAGAGTAAGCCCAGTGCAACATTTTTTAAAATTTTTATTTCAGGGAACAGAGCCATTTTGATGTTGGCTCAGAGAAGCTGCTCACTGAATTAAACAATAGCAGCTATCTATTTCCATTCATGGATTTTTAGGTTGATCTTTGCATGAACATCCCCTTTTATCTTCAGGACACTGTCAGCATTTTTCAGCAAGTATTCTTTAAATGCTGAGAATGAGGAAGGCCTCTTTTACATCTGCTTTTACAGTATGCTAGTGCCTCACTTTTATCAGCTCTGGAGAAGTGCTTATAGCAGAAAGGCTGGTAAGGTGTCTGGGTGAACTCCAGCTGCTCTGAAGAACTTTCTCAGGGGTCTCTGCCCTTTCTGAGCAGATTGCTGTCTGTTCAGTCACTTACTGCCATGTTTCTGCAACTGGTACCTGTGGTAGTCCACCCTCTGTATCCAAGGTCTTGAAAAGGTGCTAAATTTAAAGTAGCCATCAATGACAGACTTTCTGAACTGCCCACAGTGAGGCTGATCCATTTCATATCTTATGAGGAAAAAAAAAAGTGGGAAAAGGATGGAGATTTTTATCTATGATCTGTCCAATCTAACTATGCCTTTTTTGTTTTGTTGTTGCTTATCAGTGACCTTGCCTGAGAAGAAGCAGATGATGTTTAGAAGGAAGAAAAGAAAGAGAAGGTAGATATTTTCCATAGGTCTGTTTGGCCTTTGCGACACAACATGCTGGAGAAAAGGCACACTTGAATAGTTTACCTTGAAGGCTGAGCATCCTGATTTAGCAAATGCAGGCCCTGCAAAGCAGCATGGGATAAAACACCCAGTCATTTCACTGCAGCAGTCACTGTGTTTCACAGACTGCCCTGCAAAGCAGGTCTCATCCCATATACCTTCTTCCTTTACCTCCTACCTGCCCAAGAGGCAGCACAGATTGCCACAGTGTTAATTCCAGCCAACTCCAGTGGAAAATACGGGCATATGACAAGATTGCACATGTGTTAATGACTCATGCACTCTGCACTTTTTATTTGTTGTTTTATATGTTATTTGATATAGTTAATAAATTTTTATTTTGCAAAAACTGTGATGGATGTGTTCTGTTTGAAAAACTGACATGGAACATCCTTTTCCTATGCCCATGCTTCTTGCCAAATTCAGTAAAATGTGGTTAACTTGAAATTCACTTTTTTTTAGCAGTCATAAGTGCAGCTTACTCAAAGAGCAGAACAATCAGATTCAAAGCAGTACTGCCAATAACACATATCAGAGTATGCTTCTGAGGCTTCCAGGAATTATATTCAGATTGACTCCTATAATTGGTCTTCTGTATTCAGAATCATAAGTATTTCTACTCTTAGTGAAAGCATCTTCCTTTTTGGTTTTAAAGGTGTTTTTAATTTTGCAAATATACATCAGAAGCCACTGAGCAATACGTGTATCTTTGTTTCCAGATGCCGGGTGAATCACTTCAGGAACTAGGGAAGAAAAGATAGAGCAGCTTTTTGAGAATTACAGTTTATGAAGTAGCTATCTTTATAAATATTTTGGTCTAGAAAACTGTCCTTGCAGTGCAATATTGCAAGAGGATTCCTAAAAATGTGAGCTCAGATTTCATAATTTAATAGAGGTTAGTGAGCCACATCTTGTGACCACTCAAAAGTCTCACTTGTGTTTATGTACTCAGAAGTTAAGAGAAGTGTGAATGGGATATCTCACTACCTAATTTGCTTGCTTTTTGTGTACTTTACAAGAGTCACAGTTGCACCTTTATGGTAAAATATATACAAATTGACACCTTTTTTTCAATACATAAGATTTGTCAGCACCAAGTTGCTAACCACAACTAAACAGTCAGGGTTTGCAGATTCCCAGAGCCACCACGCCACTAATTTCTTAGTGTATAAATGCTTCTGATTTTGAGGCATTTCCATTGATAGGTTGATATAAACTTGGTGCAAAATTAGAAGTGAAATTACAGTGTCATGTATCTAAAAGCTTTGCATCTGCTATTGATGATGCGAGATTTGCATCATGAGTCTTGGTGTGTTTAAATCAGTTGTGGAGTGCTCCTACTTCATAGCAAATTTTATTTTCTGCCTCCATCTTCTACTTTTCCTCAATTTTGTATATATTTTTAAAAATCTGATAAAAGTGAAACGCTGAACATGCAGGGAAAACAGGTACTAAAATATGAAAAGACATGAGAACTCCACTGATTTGTTCCATATGTTTGTAATGGTACTATAGATTTGAGTATTTGAACCATTAATATGGGAAATTAAGAAAGAACCAAGGCTCTCAAAAAAACCCCACAAAAAAGCCAGGAATTGGGGGAAGCTGAGTTTCAACTTCTTGAAATTCCTTAAGCAGAGTTCTGTGGTCTCACCATGTTAAGCATTTCCTTCCAGATTGTCTGAAAATTGCATAAACTATCCTGAATTCCAAAATTCTCCTGTCTAATGGTGTCTTATTTCTGTGGAGCTTCTGACTCCCCGTATGGAGTTCAAGGAACATATGGATGACACTCTTAGGCTTATGATTTACTCTTGCGTAGTCCTGCAAGGAGTAGGGGTTTGGACTCCATCCTTAAGAGTTCCTTCCAACTTGAGGTAATCTGTGGTCCTTATGATTCTTGAGTTCTACAGAACCTGTATTCCCAAGAGCTGCTCAGTGGCCCAGCTGCTTACTGGAAAATATTTCTATTATGAAATGGAGCTTAAAAGTATTTGCTGTGGGAGAAATGGGGCTTTTTCTTACTCATCTGTAGTATTTTGACATAAGGATGCAAGTAAGTTGGGAGATTCCACCTGTTGCTCATTTTTACTAGCCAATGGATGAATAGGAACCAAAAATTTCGGGCTAGAAACTTAGAAAGCAAAATCAGTAGCTTTCTTGATATTTTTTTATTAATACACATTCTGAATTTTCTTATATGAGAATTACAGATTTCAGATCATAGTTTAATGTTTTTAAAGTAGAAATTTTGACCTCATTGTCAATTGTAACCCTTAAATGTCCAAAAAATGTCCCAGTGTTCAGTCATACACTTAAATGTTATTTTTCTGCTGAAACGTCAGAATATTTAGAACCATGGTAACAGCAAAAAGAAATTGCCAGACATCTATATTAGTACAAGAAGACAATACATTTGCATGGCTACATTTACAGAGCCAATGGCCTAATCCTGTTCCACTGAAGTAATTGAGAATTTCTTGAAGGGAGGAAAGCATTCTGTGTTAATTTCTAGGTTTTTCAGCTGTTAACTTACTTTTCCAGTATGGCTTTCAAAGCAATTCCATTTAAGATAGAATTATTAACCCATGCTTCATAAATTGAATTCTTGATTTCTTTATTGTTTTGCCCAAACTTCTGAATACTAAATTTGATCTTGGCATTTATTGCTCTAAATTGTCCCTTCATCAGCCAGTACCTTGGTTATGGTAAGCTTGAAAACAACATTCCCCAAGAGGTATCACACCCGTGACATAAGCCAAGAAGTATTTTTCAGTCCTCTCTGGAGGCATGTTGCTGCCCCTGTTTACAGGTAGCCTGTAACACTAATGATCAAAACAGTATCAAATTGAAAGGCATAGGATATCAGCATTAATCAACCTTTCTCTTTACTAAGAAATGTGTAATTGATACATTCATAATCATTTGTGATAAGTTCCTGACTATAAAATAGTCTTTTAAATACAACCAGCCTCTTTTTCTTCATTTTCCTTGAAATTGCTTTGTTTGCCTTAAAGTATGCACAGGGATTTTACTCACAGAATTAAAAAAAAAAAAAACAAACCTGAATGCAAATGATAAATATACAATTTGCTGTAAGTACATAAACTTTTGTATTCATCATACAAGACACTAGATAAGTTTGAATGCATTGTTGCAAATCTTGAGAACCAGCTATGTTATATATTAATCATGCTGGAAACATTGGGAGGAATCACATGCTTTAGAAAAGAAGATGTCTGTTTTCTGAATTAGGGCAGGAATGGAAAAACATGACAATATTTCTCCTTTCAAATGAGATAGTTTGATTTTCTATTAGAAATTAGTTTTTTAATACTTTCTTCTTTTATGTTATGAAATAAACTACAATTAAGTTCAAAATTCTTTTCTTTAAATCTGAGGATCTGGTTTGACTCACATGACTTTACTATTTGCTTTGCCAAAGATCCTGTTTTAAATTAGTGAGAATTAATCCATTAGCCTTGTATGACAAAAAATTTCTGGAGCTGAAATTTCAAGGATTTATGTGGTAGTGTCTTATACAAGTTTGTTTAGTCCAGTGGTACTGAGATCTGTGCATTCCTCAATTTTGTGTAAGGGGCTTGTTTTTCCAAGCACTCAGCAGGTACTGCCTGAAAATCTCATGTCTCTGGTTAGAAGACACAAGAAGAAGGGGATTCTTTGAACATTAGACATGTACATTTTGGTCTATGTGGTTAAAAAATTGTTTTCAACAAAAGAGCTGTAGTCACTTGAAGAGCATTTACGGTTGTAGAGATTCCTACTTTGTCACTGTATGGCAGAGATACAAAAAATAGATTTGGATACACCTCATTGCTTGTGTAACATTGTGCAACTTCTTCTATCTTGTGATATGCTTATCTGAATTACAATTAGCTTTGCATATAAATTAGCTATAAACTGCTTTGCAGTACACCATTATCCTGATCCTTTTTTCTTTTTGTGCTTTTTTAGATCTTAAGAGAATTGTGTAGTGGCTTGGGTTGGAAGGGACCTTAAAGACCATCTAGCTCCAACCCCTCTGCCATCGGCAGGGACACTTTCCACTAGACCAGGTTGCTCAAAACCCCAACCAGCCTGGTCTTGAATGCTTCCAGGGATTTGGAATCTACAGCTTCTCTGCACAACCTGTTCTGGTGCCTCACCACCCTCACAGTGAAGAATTTCTTCATCATATCTAATCTAAACCTACTCTTTTTCAGTTTGAAGCCATTCCCCCTTTTCCTGTCCCTTGTAAAAACTCCCTGTCCAGCTCTCTCATAGGCGCTCTTCAGGTACTAGAAGGGGCTTTAAGGCAGAGCAACCCCAACTCTCTCAGCCTGTCTTCATAGGAGAAGTTCTCCAGCCCTCCAGTTGTCTTCATGGCCCTCATCTGGACTCGTGCCTGTCACTCTATGTCCTTCTTATGCTGGGGACCCCAGAGCTGAATGCCGTGCTCCAGGTGGGGGTCTCCTGAGACTGATGTGGAGGGGCAGAATCATCTCCCTTGATCTGCTGGTCATGCTGCTTTTGATGCAGCCCAGGAGGTGGTTGGCTTTTAGGCTCATGTCCAGCTTTCCATCCACCAGCAACCCCAAATTTTTCACCTCAGAGCTGCTCTCAATTCTTTCTCTTCCCAGTCTGTATTTGTGCTTGGGATTGCCACAGCCCAGGTGCAGGATGTTTTACTTGGTCTTGTTGAACTTCACAGGCCCACCTCAAGTCTGACCAGGTCCTTCTGGGTGGCATTCCTTCCCTCCAGCGTGTTGACTGTGCCACACAGCTTGGTGGTGTTGGCAAATTTGCTGAGGGTGCGCTCAATCCTACAATCTGTGTCACCAACGAAGATGTTTGTTGATGCCAGTACCAGATCCTGAGGAACATTACTTGTCACTGGTTTCCATTTGGATATTGAGCTGTTGACTGCAACTTTTTAAGTGTGACCATTCAGTTAGTTTCTTTCCACTGAGTGGTCCATCCATCAAGTCCATGTCTTTCCAGTTCAGAGATGTGGATGTTGTGCAGGATGCTGTCACAGGCTTTGCACAAGTCAGGTAGATGACATCAGTCATTCTTCCTTCAGCCACCTGCACTGTCACCCCATCACAGAAGGCCACCAAGTTTGTCAGGCGTGATTTGCCTTCAATTACGCGGCGTTGGCTATCTCCAGTCACCTCATTTTCCATGTGCCTTGGCATAGTTTCCAGGAGGGTGTTAGTTTAACCATTGCATCTCTTTTAATACAAAAGACACTTAGCAAATTGACAGTGTGGCTTGAGAGCGGATCTGCAAATGTTAACACTAGCATTTCTAAGCCAGGCTACTCACTAATTTTAGTGACTTTTTATAAAAACACATTTCTCTGGGCCAACGTGGAAAAGAAGGTGAGGAGGTAAAATAAGAACAGCATCTCCTTGATGGTGGCAAAGAGCATGGTGTTCTTTTTCAAGTCTATGACAGGCACTACTGCTTGAAAGGATTTCAGTTTGATTGTACCACCTGAGAAGTAATTTGAAAAAGAGCAAACAGGAGTAAAGATGTTAGATGAGTCTTGACTCGCCTTTTCCTGCTGAGCTGGGTGAAGGGATGTGGTTCCTTTCTCATTCCATTTGGTGAGTTTCTTTCTGTCATCTCCTTGTTTGCCAAAAAGCCAGTAAAAGTATGTCTCCATAAAAATGGTCAGTATGGGTGCATGGTGTGCAAATATACCTGAGCTGGTATTAATCCCTGACTTTGGGCTGGGATAGCTGTGGAAAGGGCAAAGTGGTTGAGATGATCCTCAGTTACTTTGTTTTTTGTTTTTTGTTTTTTTTTTTTTTTTTTTTTAACTGAATTTAAAAAAAAAACCTGAAATTTTATGAGGCTGATAGCAATCCAGTTGGTTAAATAAGCGTAATTCATGTTTCCCTCCTGTTGTGTGTTTTGCAAATAGGCTTTTTTGAGAGCAGATTGATTATTAAGTGCTTGAGATAGCATGTTATGATCAAGTGACATGAAACATTTGTACCTGACATGCCTTAATGAAATGTTAAAGCAGTGTATGCTGATCTAAGAATTAAAGAAGTGTAGAGGTAACAGTGCTTTATTTGATGACAAAAAGAAAATTATATTTGTGCTAGTCCTTGCAAGTAATGCTCATCCAAGAGCTCATTTTGCCCTAGAGACCATATTGTGTATTATTTACAGGTTTGTAGAAAAATCATGTTGAAAAGGATATCTGAAAGTCCAGTACAGACTTCTTCTCAAGGGCATTGAAATCAGGATATAGCCATAATAATGTCCAAAGTTCAGTCTACAGAATGGCACACAAATATTGTGGAGGGACATGAGAGATGTGAGAAAAAGGTGTATTTAAAGTCAGGTTGTCTAACTCTGTTTAAATGTGATGATAGAGTGTGCTGCTGTATACATATATAGATTTTTAATTTTTTTTTAATGAGTTCATCTGATATTGCCATGTACAGGTAATTTTATCTCTGGTAACTCCACATGTCGGTGGGAATAGAAACATCCCTAGAGCCAAGAGCTGACTCTTCTGCTGGATCAGGTGGTGAAAGGGAATCCACAACATCTGTGCAGGTCAGAAGGGTGGGAGGAATATGCAAGCTGAAGGCCATTGTATCTGGAAAATGTCTTTAAAAATTCCTCTACCTACTTCCTCTGTTCTGAAAAATCATTTGGGAGAGGAAATTCTGTTTTTAATCATAGATACACATTTCTGTTGCAAGTTTGAAAAGATGCAGTAGGAACCAGTTCAACACCAATGGGGAGATACCATGGTTGGCCAAATAGCTCCTCCCATTTTAAGTTCACATAAATTAAAGTCAGAAGTTAGAAAAAAATAATGTCAAGAGAAGCTGGACAAAACAGATAGTCATGCACTTCATTAAACATAGCTTAGAAACACGATGGAAGTGGGTCCTTTCATATTTTTTGGTTGCTTAATAAATCTCTATTTTGTATTAAGGAATACATTTGCTTTGACATGAATATTGACACTGTGGAATAATGAAAGCTAGTAATTTTTGGGTTTCCACAACTTGGCATTATGCTTCTATGTTTCCTGCTTGTTTTTATGCTAGCCAGTGTTGACCCTAAGCATTCTTGGATTTGTGAGTCAGAGATGATACTGAGATGCCTTGATACAAAAGTAAAATGGAGAAAACCAAGAATCCATGTCTTTTTCTGTGCATAGGGCACAGGTGGGTTCATTTTGTTTTGGAAAGGCAGCCTTGGCCCATCTTGGACACCGTTAGGATGCTAAGGATCAAACTTCTCTCTTTGCAGTACTAATGTAAATACAGTCTGTCCAGTGATTTTACTGGCTGTTTTGAAAGTATTCAACTGCTGGATTCTATTATCTTTTATTCTATTATCAAGAATAACTTGAATAACCTGGAAAGGACTGCAAGCCTAGCAGAATGTCAGGTGTGGACACAGGCTAGAGCTACAAATTTTAATTAAATACAACCCCCCTGTAATTTACAGTTCAAATTAAAAGTCAGAATTTGGGAGGTCCTTTTAAAGAGAGAGCTTCTGTCACTAAAAGCTCTACTTTCTAAGCAGGCTTTCATTCTAACCTTAAAATACTCTGAGGTTTGACATGATTTAGCAGTTTATGGAATCATCACTCACCTTTAAGGTTTAGATATTTTTTCACGTCGCACATGCCATGACATCTGTTTTGCAGAAAATAAGATTGTTCTCAACAATGTCAAGTGGAGAGAAAGATGGAGTCATAGGGGATAGTGAAATGTGGAATTGCTTGAAGCTGTATTTTAAGGCTTTATGACTGACAAAGCAGATGTGCTTTTTCTGCAGGGACCATCTTTTTCTTCTGTGTCTTTACAGCACTTAGCACAAGGTGTTCAGTTGCACAATTTGGACTGATAGCAAGAATAACATGCATGTTAGAAATCCTGTAGAGACAAGACTGCTGTTTCACTGTGAGTCAAGGTCAGCTGTGGGTGAAGAACATGGTGTTAACTTACTTGGCTAACTTGTGGGAAATGCAATTTTTACTGTGTCTCTCACCATGGATTATGTTTTAAAGGAAACAACTTATTCTTTGTGTTGTGTGTATCAGTAATGACATAGCCAAAACCTCTGGAGATTGGTGTGTATATGGTTATAGATATGTATAGTTGTCTTGTATACTGATGCCATCCAGCTGAACTTGGCATCATCATCAGTTGTGCTTTACAACAGTGTGTTCAAGAGGAAGTCCAGCCCCTTACCAGCTGTTGGTAAGGTAAAAAAACCTCTTATAATTGTAGGTGAGGCACAATTCCCATTTGCCTCAAATGCAAGTATGTGAGTGATCCTGTGCTGGGGGTTGCTGAAGATAAGCTATTCCAGGACATCTTTTTCATGTACAGCGTTCCATGTACTGAAGACTCGGTGTGCTTTCATCATTCCAGACAATTTCAGCCATAATCATCTCTGATTTATGTAATGTATGGGTGTGGATCTCTGTGGCAAGCTGAAAATTCAACAGAAGTGTTAGTTAATTATAAAATTAATGAATATATGATTTTTCTAAAAATATTTTTGAAATTAAAGTATACCAATATGTCGGTCTCTGTAGTTGCAAGCTACAACTTGTTGCAGATTGTTATTCATTCTTGGAATGAGTGACACTGTTTTTTTCTTATACCCTAGGAAAGACTATGTAGTTACTCAGTTTTGTAGATAAGTGGCAGGATAAAAAAGGTTTTATTTATAAAGCAGAAAAAAGCCTTCTAGTAATGACGTAGTACAATCTCATATATTTGATTTTTTTGGGGACAGAGAAGTGAGCTAGGTGACCTTTTTCTGGTGGCCCAGTTCCTGCAGAACTGCAAAAGAAAATGTGAGAAATTAAAAAAAAAAAAAAAAAGCAATGCAAAAAAGTGAAAATAAAGGATTTGTTGAATGAGGCTCTTGAATGAGGCTGATCCTCTCTTTCTGTGAACATGGAGCAGGTGGAGACTAGCTAGCTACTGCAGATACTAGTAATGATCTAGTCACAGCCCTGTGGAACTTTGTGGCAAGGAATTTATCAAGGTGCAAAGTGAAAACAGTCTTATCTCTGATTAACTTAAGCTTTGACTTGAGTCAGTCTCTTAGGAAAGCAAAGTTGCAGTTTGCTTTGTGGGAAGTTTTGTGGGAGAAAACTGCAAGTCACATTCTAATAAAAATATAAGCAAGTTTTTACACAACTGGCAGAATTAGGTGCATCACAGTAGCTGTGATAATCTAGGACTATCATAATAGAAATTTTAGAGAGAAGGATAACTGTCTTCGATTACTTGATTACTCTAGCTAGTATATTTAGTAAATAGACAAATCCTTAAAAACCAAAGCTCTTCTTTGATTCAGAAATGAAACAGTCTCTTTGACAAGGAAGCAGCTGTGGTCTGAAAGCCTGAGAATTGCAAGCGTGGTGCAGTGGTTCCCCTGAGTCAATTGCCATGTGATGTTAGAGTTACTTACAGTCATTGCGATCTATTGGTAGTATAATATTTGTATTTTGGTAGTGCTTAGGGCATCAGCCAACTTAAGACTTAGGAGGAGGTTCCTCAAATATGGTAAGTAAAGTCCTCTTTCCTAGTTTGCACTCAAGGGATGTAGGCTGAAACTGAGAGTCTTTGGGGATTCATCTTTAGGCAGGCTGGTTCTTTTAATTGCCGCAACAGATGACAACTTTTTTTTATATCCAGTATTTGCAATGGGTATTTAAGTATTCAAAAGGGAAAGGTTTCTCAGGACCTGTATGTGCTTGCATGAGTGGCAAAGCTTGTTCCCTGCTGGCCTGGTTTGATTATTAGTTGGGCCTCCGCTGTACGTGTCCAAAGAGACTGGCAAACTGTTAAAGACTGACCCTTTATACCAGTAGGGAAGTTGTTGGAAGTGATGAGGAGAAACAGAAGATAGGATGGTAATTGACCCTTTTGAATATGTGAAAGAAAGAGGGATTTCTGCAACAGGCAGACAGAGCTCAGACCAAGTGAAGCAATTGTTACCTGAGGTAATGGATTCTGTGTCTAAACTCTGATAGCAGATCAGTGTGCCTGTTTACATTGGGGGTTTAGCATAGCAGCCTATTGGTGACTAGAACTTTCCTGCACAGTGTTGTTAAGCTCACTGTAAGCAATTCTGTGTAAAAATTGGGCCAAAACATTTGCCTCAGACAATCAAACTGCTGTCATCTGCATATGTAAATGCTGCATAAGTTTTTGCCCCAGTTATGCAATTTTTTTTTTTGCATTTTGAGGGTTTCAGGAGGCTGATTGTGATTTTAAGACTGCAGCTGTTGATGGGTAGCAGTGCAGGAAAAGGAAATCCATGCATTTTTGTTCCAGAGTAACAGGTATTTGCGTCTTCCTGTATAAATATTTTAATTTCATTAAAGAAGAGAAGTGTATGCATGTTACTGGTTGGTACAAATGCTCTCCAGTGACTGGTTCCCTCACTCAGACGTGCAGACTGTGCCTCCCAGAACACTCACCTCTGCTTCTGGTGTTCTTCAACTGCTTCTGGCTTCAGAAATGTGGCAGGTATGACCTGGACAGATACTCTAGGTAAAACTCTGAAAGTCACAGGCACTTTTGCTATTGACTTTAATTCTACCAGGATTTCATCACCCGAGTCCAGCATCTTTTGAACATTTTACTGATCCATTGATGATGATTACTTTGAAAAGAACATGCTCACCAGTTCACATTAGGAGCATGGGGGAAGTTCAGCTTCTGCAGCATTGGTATAAGATCCAAAGAGTGTTGAACACAGTGGGAGGACTCCCATTGTCATCTATAAATTTTGGTAAGTAAAATAAAGAGGGCTTCCAAAATTTGTAGGAATTAGAATGATGTTTATTTAATGGATCTAGAATGATTACAGAAATAAATTCATTTTTCAATGCTTTAATAATGCTCTGAGATACAGAAGAAAATATTTAATACACAAGACAAATGTACAGACCGTGTTAGACATTTTTCCTTGCATATGCCATATTTCTTCCACATTCTTTCTTCCATATCCTCCCTTGCCAATATTCTCCTCTTCCTTTCTTTTTCTGATGGTATTTAAATTTTTCCATTTTACAGGGTGGCCTAAAGATGCCTGTAATTCCATTTTTGGTTCTTTGTGTCTCAGTCTGTGGCCACTGGTTATTGGGAAGACTTCTGAGACCTATAGATCTTTCTCAGAGATCTGATGGAAATACATTATTATTTTCCATGTATCTGTTTTTTTTTTCTCAGAACTACCATTTGCAAAAAACAGTTGTGTTTCCGTTATGCAATGATGCCTGTTGAAAAACGGAGAAGATCTGAAGACGATGTGAAGCTATTAAAAAATAGGTCGTCTTTTTGCCCTATAGAATGCAATAGCTGTTACTGGATAAAGATTGCAGGGCAAAATGTGGCCCTTCAGACTGGTGTGATTGACTTCTCATCAGCACCTTCTGCAGTGTGGGAGACAAACCAATCATCAGAATCAGCAGTGCACTGTCCTGGGACCTCTTGGGTTTGGAGAATATTCCAGAGCAGCAGTCAGGTTGTACTGCAGCTGAGAGTGATGATCACTCTGTCCCAGCCCACGCAAGGAGCATTTTGGCATCTGCTTCTGATGAAACCATTCACCTTCTCCCCTGCTTTGAGCAGAAGTGTTGCTGTGACAGATGTCTGAGGTCAAGGGGCATAGAAAATGTGAGAGAAAGGGCTCCAGAAGAGAAACTGGCTTTAAGCAGTGAATTACTTCTTTGGCTACCATTAAAAAAAAAAAAGGGGGGAAAAAAAAGGAAGCCCATACCAGCAAGCCCAATGTTTTAATACAACAGTAAGGATAACTGTAATTGGAACAAATGTCTTCACTTTTGTAATTAATTAATCATTAATTGCAGTGAACATTTTATAGGTCACAAATTGTTTAAAGGTAAATGCTCCCATTATGTGAAACAGGTATATCCAAGTCATATATCCTATCAGTTTGCTGTATTGATTTTCACCATTAGTCAGTATTGTGAGAGGAAATGCACGTTAGTAGATGTGTCTTGGAAATGATTAGTGTTGGCTAGAACTAAGTATAGTGCAGGTGGGAGTGTGCAATCTCTCAACCATTACTGCTCATGCACTGTAGTGCTGGCAAGGCAGTTCCCCTAATATGCCACTGTTGAATAGCAGCTATAATTTTGCTGCAAGCTGAGTAGGGCTTCTGTGACAGAGATAAAGCCAAGGACTATAAGTAATCTCTTTACATTTAGTTATGCCTTTTATCCTAAATGGGGCAGGGACCAAATGCTTAGAGGTGAAGTACCAATCCATTAAAACGCTGCACCACATAGATTTCAGAGCCTGCAAGAACATGTTCTTGCACCTCAGTATAAAGTCTGCTGTCCTCAGACATGCTGAACTAAAGCTTGTTTAAAAAAAGTTCCAAGAGGGAGGTAACAGTGAGCTCTGGTAGCAAAGGGCAGCTCTGAATGCAAAGCAGTTTTGTATCTGAAAGCAGTGCTAGTGATAGGACTACTTTGGGAAGTCCATAGTCCAAAACTTTGCACAGACCTTTATTCTCAGAGAAATCTTCCCTTGAGTCTCAGGTAGAGCGGCAAGAACATCGTCCACAACAGCCTTCTTTGAATCAAGCTTTCTAGTATGTATCTGGGGATTCCTGTTCTTGTGTGTTTTGCACCAACGGCCCAGTAAAGGCTATTAGACTTGGAAGGAGGCCACAATAGGCACAATTAATATTTTATTCAGTATCATCCTGCATTGGGTGGAATTTGGCAGTCCTGTAGTGAGAGGCTGCTGGCCTCAGTTGTCTTACAAAGTCTCTTCCTGTGTCATTGGTTCCCTTCTTTCATTGTATATAAAAGCTGTGTTTTTGTACTGTCTGATGGTGATAGAATCCCTTTAATTATCTCCAAGACTGTCACTCAGCCAAAAAGATTAATTCTTCATTCTTGTGGGATAGTAAAATCTATGCTTTGTTCATTGTTATCCCCTAGCAATACCCATCTGATAACAGTAACTTGGAAAACAAGTTTCCCCATTTTCAAGGGGAGGAGGAAAGGTTATGGCTGATTGACCAAAGAATATTCCATCTCTGAGCTTTGTTTCTGGGAGGGCTCAATTCAAAGTGTGGATCTTCACCTGCATTCTTTACGCATGAAGTAGAAATTATCCACAAGTCTCCAACCATTTCCTCTAGTTTAGAGATCTTAAATCAAGAAGAGTATTGTGATGTCCTAAGTCTCGTCTCCTCTGTAGTACACAACATAGATCCTCCATATTTTATGCTTTGAGCCTAACAAGTTCCAGCTGAGTATTTTCACCTGGTTCTTCTGAGTTATCGTGTTCTACCAAAGGTGCAAATACTATGAAGTGGATGTTTTATGGGTATCTAATGGCTGTCCACTGGATAAATGGTTGCATTGAATTTAATAACTCAGAATTCACAGAATCAGAGAATCAGTTAGTTTGGAAAAGACCTTTGAGATCATTGAATCCAGCATGTGACTTAGCACTACCAAGTCAACTAGACCCTGGCACAAAGTGCTCTGTCAAGGCTGTCCTTAAACACGTACAGGTGCAGTGACTCCACCACCTCCCTGCTCAGCCCATTCCAATGTCTAATCACCCTTTCTGGGAAGAATTTATCCCTATTGTCCAACCTAAATGTGCCCTGTTATAGCTTGAGGCCATTTCCTCTTGTCCTGCTACATGTTGCTGGCTTACAATCTCCTTTTAGGCAGTTTCAAAGAGCCGTACGGTCACCCCTGAGCCTCCTCCAGGCTATGTAATCCCAGCTCCCTCAGCCACTCATAGGACTTGTGCTCTAGACCCTCCACCAGCTCCATTTCCATTTTCCGGCCTTGCTCCAGCACCTCTATATTCTACCTGAGTTGTGAGGCCCAGAACTCGACACAGAACTTGAGCAGCAGCCTCAGCAGTGCCGAGTACAGGGGCATGATCCCTGCCCTGATCAGCTGGCCACACTGTTGCTGATTTGGGCCAAGATGCCATTGGCCTTCCTGGCCACCTGGGCACTTGCTGGCTCATGTTCAGCTGTGGTCAACGAGCAACCCAGGTCCTTTTTTGCTGGGTCACCTTCAGTTCATGTTGTGCTTATTTTTTCACATGGCCTGTTCATACTTGGATTAATATAAATACACAAGTCTAGATTTGTGGTGCATTTTTGTTTTGAGTGCTGTAGTGAGTTTTGCTAGTTTCTGTAGCCTCTTGTCAGCTATGTGGTGATGTTCTGCAGACTGATTTGGGGCTGTTTACTCTTCTCAGGTATCCATCTGAAGGCATCAAACTTTGTCTTCCTTGGAAGAACTGAAGATTTGTTCGTAGTAGGAGATGCCAACTAGTGTACTACTCAAATATTGAGGTCTTTCAAGGTCTTGGTTTTTTTTTTCCTATTCTTTTTAAGTGATAAACATGAGTATGAATGCAGATGTGTGTGAGCAGGTGGGTGATGTAACTATTTAGCTTGCAATGCAGTTCATGGGCAGGGGCACATGCAGAACTCCAGGAAGCTGTGATTGGGAAACTACAGGCCACTTATTTTTCCAGTTCCTTTCTTCTCCATTGGGTAAATCTGAACCTGGTTCTCATAATTCTACATCAAAATAACTTTGCATTGGAGAAAAAAGGCTCTTTCTTTTCCATATTACTCGGTGTTTTCAGAGAAGTATCCCAACAGGTCAACTGCCAATGAAGGATGGTTTCTGTAAGAAGCACACATCATTCATAAATGTTTTCTTAATTTCTTGGACAACTATGAGGTTAATCTGGGTACCTAAGCTACTTCACTGAGGACATCCTTTTCAATAGGGAAAGAATTGTCTTAATTTTTAATTGTCACAAAATAAAATGTTACTTTTGTGCAATTAAAGTGGGTAGAGTTAACTTCTTATTCCAAAGCAACTTTTTCATTCATATGACTATGTAGATTTTAAACCTGTAATTTGTCAAGATGTTGTAATAGTTAATAATCAAAGACTTTTTCAAGCATCTTCTGTCATCTTTGATATCTACATTGAAGTTGGAGGATTTTAGATATAGTAGTAATAAAATTATCAATTGATAATTATCTATAGACTAAAGAAAAAAACATTATGTTTTCATGGTGATTTAATTTGGATGACAATTTCTTGACATGACAAAATTCACAAGAGAACTTTTAACATATTAACAGATACTTTATATTAGATATCCTGTAGCCAAAATGGTGTACCTCGCTCTTGGATTGCTTTTAAGATACACTGATATGAAATTAGTATGTTTCTAAGTATTTCTGGTCAGGACCTGGTTACCCTTCTTTGTAGTGTGTATATATATATATATACTAAATGCAACACCAATACTTAAACTATTGAAAGGAAGAGGAGACAAGGAATACATGCTTAATCTGGTGTAATTTAGTGTTCCAGTTTTTTACATGGCTGTAAAGAAAGCCATAGTTATAGGTAGCCCGTTTTTTAGATAAAATATTCAAAGCAGTTTAGTAATTAATACAGAGGATATTTTACCACTGTGGAAAAAATATAATCACTTGGTCATATAATGACCATAGAGCAAAATGCACTTGAAATTAGTCAAATGCATTTATGTGAACAGCTGAAGGAAGTCTTTAGGTAATCATTCCAGAATGTCTTCTCTGGCTTGTGTATATACACACATATACTGTGATTTATGTGAAAGAGAACAATGGAATAGTGTGTAGAATGGGGAGCCTGAATGGTTTTGTTCATGTTCTTGCATCAGACCTGGATATCAGCATTATCTCTGACATACTCAGTTACTGGAGTAACTGTGATGTCATGCCTCAGGACTTGGGACAATTAGCCAGCCCTTTGTATGGACAGCTCTCACAGGCACATGGAGTGATTCCTGGGCTTCTCCAGTACAGGGCCAGAACCTGGACTTCAGTAATCCTTGTTGGCCACCCTTCCAACTCGGGATATTCTATGATTTTGAGCTTTGTTTTTTTTTGTAATTCATTAACACAAATGTTTTCTGAAAACCTCAGATATCCATGGTTGGGCACAGTTAAACACAAGATGCTGAACAGGACAGAGCATTGTTTTATAGCAAAACACAACTTTTTCTTTCTGAGAGGCCAGGCCATTGTGTCACAATCTCAAGATCAAACTCACTGCCAAGTAAGTGATCAGTGAGGAATTTTCCCAGTGTCATTAAGATAGAGTCTCCTGTGGCACAGACTTGGAGGTCTCTGGAGTGTGAGGATTGTTGCACTTGCTGAATTGTCTTGGTGTGTTCTAGCTGATAATTTTCTTGCCATTTCTGAAGGCATTTCTTATTTCTGGCAAAACGATAACCCTTGTGTTTTCCTTTGACACAAAGCAGATCAAAAGATGATTATGCCATTTCTATCTGATGCCACTGAGGCAACAGTGATAAGCTTGAGCTTAGACTACATGATACAGTACTTGTTTAGGGTTATAATGTTATTGAAACCTTTTGGCAGTTTGGCTGCTAAAACTGAAAATTCTTTTGCTTGACCCAATATTTTTGTTTTGGTTCATCGGAGTACTGGAAATAGCAATAATTGGCTTTATTTTACAAAAACGTTGAACTTCACATTCATGCATACGCATATAATCAATGAAGGCAGAAATACCCCTGTAAATAGTGAAGAAGTTGCTTCTGATGAACAGAAAATGTGTTACTTATATTTCTCTGTATTGTTATAAACAAGATGGTCATAAAAAGAAGAATTAATATTGAACTTACCAAAGATTATCAGTATTGATAGAGAACAAGAATTGGCCGAGTGTAAGCATTTACATTAATTTTGGACTCTGACAGCAGGCCACTGGGGCCATCGCTAGGAGTCCACAGTGATGAGCCAAGTTCCAAGGGAACTGGGAGGAAGGAATATTCCTGGTGTGTTTGTTGAGTGCACCGAGGGAAAGTATTTGACCTTTTGGTATGGATGATAGGGCAGACAGTGGCCTCTAGAGGAAGTTTTTGGGTACAGACTCACTGGTCCTGAGAGGCCAGAGACTCCTGTGCTATTTCATACTTTCTTACAAGTGATCTGGTTGGATTTGTCAGAGCAGCTGAGGGTGATGAGAATGTTTAGAGACTGGCAGACAGACAGGAGGGGCATGACTGCACGGGAGCAGTGGTTGTTTGGGAAGAGCAGGGATCCTGCACTACTTGGTAGCCTGCGAAGAGAACAGTAACTAATCATGACTTAGCACTTGGGGTGGTCCAAAGCAGCAATGAACTAAAACCCACACTATGTCAAATAACAAATATGCCACTAAATTAAAAGGATTTTCAAGACATGCACTCAAAGTTTAACCTGATAGTTGATGTGTTCACAAGTATCCACATGTGTAGCATATCTGCTGTGTATGGAAATTTGATTTGTCAAGTAACTAAAAGAAGAAGAAAGTCTTTACATATTGTTTAAAAGATAAATTCACTTGTTTTTAACGTGGCTTTCTTTGTTAATTGGGGATTCAGTCTTTAAAATGTGTTTATTACTGCTTTTATGTTTACCTTCATTTGACATTTGAAGCATTTAAAGATGTAGGTACCAAAGAAAAAAATCTAATGTCATGGCATAGCATTTTAGCATGTCCTTAATCTGAAAAATAGTCCCATTGAACAGAGAGAGGATGTTAATGATCTTCAAGCTGAGTATTTTGGTCGTTGAAAGATTTAAGACTCACTGTCCTTACCTTAATAGTTTTAGACTGGCTGTCCAATAAATTCCATCATGTGCTTCAAGTAAGAAATCTGAAAAAAAGTGCAAGAAATGTTTTGTTAAGTTTTTTTTTTTTTTTTTTTTTTTTGGTAGTCACAGTAATTTTATGGGATACTTTTAATATAGTGATTATGAAATTTTCAAGCAGAAGTTAAATTTTCAAGCAGTTGGTATCCATTTAATGCAAAAAAGTTTCTCTCTCTTTAAAACTGAGTACCTAAGATTTAGTATGTGATTTCTTTTCTCCTGCATCTCTGTTCTGTTAATCCAGGACAATGCTATTTGCTTCTATTTCTCCAATGCATTTGATGCATTCTGAGGGGATAGAGAGGGCTTGTTTATGAGTTACACATGCACTTTGCTCTACATGCTTGTGCCCCAACATTAACAATAAAGCTGGCTGGCTACGAAAAAGATAGAGCAAGATTGGAACTGATGCAGCTAAATTGCATGCAAATATTGCTTCAAATTGAAAACATTTACTATTTGTATGCTGAGAATTAGTGAAGCCCTGTATTCTGGCTCTGGCATTTGCAGCAATTCCAGTCCCAGCGGGGTGAACAGTCTGCATGATCCGTCTTTGCTGAATTCTGTTCCCTG
The DNA here is from genome assembly GCF_027887145.1 of Ammospiza caudacuta. Taxonomy (NCBI): domain Eukaryota; kingdom Metazoa; phylum Chordata; class Aves; order Passeriformes; family Passerellidae; genus Ammospiza; species Ammospiza caudacuta. The sequence continues at coordinate 86,020,117 of NC_080595.1, forward strand.
CTGCTTTCCTTGTTTTAACAATGTCTGACCTTCCTGCACTATTTTCATTTCCCCCTTTTCAAAATGTACGTGTACCAGAACCTTATCAATAGTAGGAAGAATTAGAGAGGAGGCTGTGTGGTTATATCTAACATGGATGCTGCAGTGAATCCTTATGAAGTTTAAACAGTACAGTATTGCTTACTCAATGGGATAGATGTCTCCAACTGGGATTAATGTCCTAATTTTGCAACATAACTAGACTTCTCATACCAAAATCTAAAGAGTGCCAGAGTGTCAATTTCCTACGTGTTTCCCCTCTCACCTCTAATTTACCCTGTAAGCACGCACATCCCGACACATATGCCTTCTCACATGTGATCTATTTGTATTCAGTGTAATCCCATTACTATGGTTCCCATGCATCTGGCAGTCTTTAATGTATTTATGTTCATGACACTCTTTCCAGACAGACATGTATTTTTATCCTATATTGCAGAGAGGAACCTATGTGCCTTTTTTCAAAGTTGTATAGGAAGATTGTGACAGACTTGGCATAGGTATTGGACATGGTGCTTGCTTATCCCTCTTCCTTTTAGCAGCAATGTTGTAATCTGGCAGAAGGTTTGAGTACCTTTAGTTGCTCTGTTAGGAATTCTGAATCCCTGTATCCGTTTGCAGCAGCCATTTTACTGGCACTTGTGACAATGTCACACACTCAATAGGAAAATTTCTGTGAGCTTTTGTGAAATGTTAAACAGTTTTGTGATTTCATTCCAAGTGATCTGAAAGAAAAGAAGTAAAACTAAAATAAGTGTCAGTGAAAGAATGAGTTTTTCAGGTGGAGATATGACTGTGCCTTTGAGAAAACATGCCATGATAAAGGATTCGATGACATTGGGTAAACCAGGCAAGAGGGTAGGAGTGCAAGGGAGATTTAAACAAGATAAGTGAGATAATGAGGACAGCTGGGATATCTATGCATAGCAAACAATTTGCTTGGCAAATTTGTTCTTATTCCTTCTTCGTAAGTTGTGTATGAACAGATTTTTCTCGATTTTTTAGTTATTCAAAACTGTTTGACAAATGTATCTTTTGAACAGATTTAACATACGCATTGCTGGTGGACTTTCTTTGTAGCATGTTCTCATTACTGTTGTCAGATGGCTGGTGGCCATAGCCACATAGTGTTGGTTCTGTTCCTTCACTAGTCAGGGTACTGAGCTGCTGCTGTGTGACCTGGGTGACCACTCTCAGCTGCTTATTCCTTGCAGTGTACATTTCAAGAACAATCCATGGATAAAATTATTTTTAAGAATCTCTGTGATAAGATTTAGGAATACTGAACACTGTCAGTAAGGTCAAGGTCAGTTTACATGGCAGAAAAAAAAGGGCTATTTTTCCACACAGAGTATATTTGCAGTGAATAACTTAGCTAACTGTAGACACTGTAAATCCACTTTGGCAGATGGTTAAGTCTGTGTTGTGACCCTCTTTTCTGCCCCAGGGATTGTTTCCTGAGTGTGTCCTCATCTGGGTTGGCATTTTAATCGGAAAATATTAGGATGTTACAAAGCTGTCTAGACGAAGTTAAAAAATTTCAGTGAATAAGAAATCAAATAATTACTGGAAAATTAAATACACCTCACTTGTTTTAATTTTTCATATGTCTCCCAACCTGTTTAGCAATGAGTACCACAGTAGTAAGGACTATTTATGTAGAGAACCTTACAGGTGTTATGGAGAACCTGTTAATTTTATGTGATTATCTGTGTGTCAAAGCAAACATTTTTTCTGTTATTTAAGAAATACAGATAATGTGGTAGAAGCTCTACTGAAGTACTGCAAGCTCTGGCGATTCTAGCTTGTCTTTTTTTTTTTGCTAACAGAATGTATTTTGCAAAGAAGGCCAGCATACAGTGTTTAATCTTTTTTGCCCTTAGCTCACAGATGCTACTGTAGGAGTATTGCAGAGGCTGACGTAGTTTTTAGCAGTTATGTTGGTGTAACTTTGTCTCTGTATAAAAGACACAGTGAGGAAGATCTGTTAGGCAACAAATAAGGAGAAAAATCAAATACTGTGTAGACTTCAACAGCTTTCATGTTACTGAGGTCTTTGGTTGCAGAAAGGAACAATTCTTTTAAGACAATAATGTTACTCAGCTGGCTTTTGTTGTGATGGAGGCAGAGATACTGCGAAGTCTCAGCAGCTGTGTCTAGTGGTGCAGTCTCTACTGGGAGACACGTCTTTCTTTCCAAAGTGAGGGCAGGGCTGCGTAATGCAGTCAGTATCGAGTATCTCCCTTTGGCCTGTAAAGGACAATCAACACCTTCAGCAATGTTTGTTGTGTGTAGGTGGCAAGGTATTGGTGGGAGGCTGCAGGGGTGGCCTCTGTGGGAGGTGTTCAGGGCCTGCTGTGCCAGTTTCAGGTGGCTCAGTGATGGACCCACTGCAGGACACAGCTGAGCCCATCAGCCAAGACAGTGCATCTCTGTGGTAACATAAGGAAGGGCAAAAACACTGCATAGGCACAGAGGAGTGAGGGGGGAAAAGTGTGAGAAACCTTGCAAACACCACGGGCAGAGAAAGGGGAGGAGGGAGAGGAAGCACTTATAAACACCAAGGTTTAAGATACTCCTCGGCAGCGCGTGGAGGAGATGATGGTGGAGCAGGTAGTCTCCTGCAGCCAATGGAGAGGACTGTGGTGCAGCAGATATCCATACTGCAGCCTGTGGAGGATCCTGTGCCAGAGCTGGTGGATACTTCCAGAAAGATGTGTGGTCTGTGGAGAGCACATGGAGGAGAAGGTTTGTCATGAAGGCCTGCAGTCTATGGAAGGACCCACACTAGAAGAGGGGAGAGGTGGGAGGAAGAGTGGCAGAGAGGAGCTGTTATGGACGGATCCCACCCCTGCTTCCTGATTCCCTTGGGGCAGGGAAGACAGGAGGTAGAGTAGGAAACGAATAAGTGAAGTTGAGCCTGGAAAGAATGTGCAGGTGAAGGGAAGGTATTTTAGTTTTTGTCTTTGTTTCTCACCATTCAACTTTATCTTTAATTTGCAATGAATGAAATTAATATTCCCCATATTAAGACTGTTTTGCCCTTAATGGCAATTGTTAAGTGATCTCAGTGTTCTTGTCTCAACCCATGAGCCTTTTCATCTTTGTTTCTCCATTGTTTTGAGGAGGGGGAGTGCAAGAGCCATTGGGTAGTTGTCATCAACCTACAGTCATATTATGAAAGGTTGCAATTTTGCATTTCTGAAAGTAATGTATCAGAAAGAGCAGATCAGTTATTTGTGCTGAAAAGCAATGTTAAAAGTACATAAACATTAACAAACTAAAAGAATTGGCATTATGGGATGATTATAATGTTGCTGCAGGCATTTGGAAATACAGGTTGAGTTTTCAGAGTTTGCATTCTGAAATGTCCGGGGATAAGTTCTGTGCTTTAACTTACATGATAATGTTGCCCTTTGGTTTGAGAGAATGAGAGGAAGAAACAGGCTGTACTAGAGAAACTTTGTAACAGCAAAAGAAAAGTAAATATAGCCCATAAAAACATGATTAAACTTGCAAATTAGTTGTGTTTGTGGGTTAGTTTGTCCATGTTCAATTTGTCATTATTAAAGTCTAGTTCTTAGAGGTTCAGTTAGGTTAAGAACTAACAAACTTGGATAACTGAAGTTAATTAGAGATGCAACCTGTTTTATTGTGTGAATCTGTTTACAGATCAGCTGTTGAAATAAGCATTCACAAACATCTTAGACTTTTCCGAGGCTGGTTTGATAGACAGAAAGACAGATAGGCATTTCCTGGAGAGGTGGTGGAGCTTGTTGATGCCCCATTCCTGGAAGTGTTCAAGGCCAGGTGGGATGGAGCCCTAAGCAACCTGATCTAGTGAGGGGCATCCTTGCCCCTGGTAGGGGGGTTGGAACTAGATGATCTTTAAGGTCCCTCCCAATCATTCTGGGGCAGTCACACAGACCCATATGTATATAAAAATACTTTGAAAAGTTTTATTTCTCTGTATTTGTTTCTTGAAAAAGAAGCATGAAATCTGAGCACATGCACACACACACAGAGACTGCTTCTCTTTGGTTAATCTTTTCCAGCTACCTGAGAAGAAATTTTGCGTTGTGCAGTTTCTTGCATAATTTTGCTGACCAAGAGGCTGAACTGTTTTATTCACATGGAAAACTTCTACTTGATTCCATGATAATAACAGTAATATAATATGCTACAGGTACTGCTTGAAGAATATATGTGATTGGCACAGGTTTATATGTTTTCTTTAGTTTTTTATGAACACATGAAACATATGGTTTTTACGTGCATTTTATAAAGCTATGCATTTCATAGACAACTCTTAAATCTTATATTTTTTTAAATAAAGGGAGATATCTTGGTTAAAAAAAAAAATATCACATTTCATAAGCTGAAGCCAAACTTTTTTCTGTATGAGGATAACACTAGAGTTATCATTTGACAGTTATTTCATGTATTCTGTGAAAAGCGTGGATGATGTTAGTGCAGTGTCTAGTGAAGGTTCCAAATCACAAATCCACTACCTTGATTGGTGCTAATTGACATCCTTGTTGGAGGTATCAGTAGAAAGGCCAAGGACTGAATAAGCATGAAGAACGAATTAGCCTCTTGCTCCTGGGGCAGAATCCTCCAGAACACACATGAGGCACCCATGCTCAATAGAACATGGACCAATGGTTGAGTTCAAAGTACTGCCAATCTTTTACTTTTTGGGGGAAGTACAGTTATACAGTAAAAAAAAAATAGGTTATAAAAGATAACTGAAAACCTACTGTGATTATTAGATTAACAGAATAATATTTAAATCTATAAAATATATTAGAAAATAGCCTGAGGATCTAGTACCCAAGAAAGAACAGGAGAATGGAACAAAACTGTAGGCTTAATCTGAGGGAGTAAAACATGTAACATAAATAGCCACATGGATGAAGGACTTGTTTTTTAAAAGAGGAGGACTTATGTACATGATGACTGCCTATGCAGTTATACACACATACAAAAAAAAAGTGTGAAAACATGTCAAAGTGTATTTGCTACATCTAAACTTTCTTCCCAATTAGTTTTGCCTTTCTTTCTGTAAAAGGAATATATGTATTTATATATATCAGGTTGTGTTGTGTCACCAGTGTATGATAAAATACAGCAGTGGATACACTCAATATGATAAATACTGAGAGGATGACATAAATCAACCAGCAAAATATATGGGAATGTCATTGCTGTGATTCCTCATACTGAACTTATCCTCTAAGATGTCTGTGAGACCTTCCTCTGTTTATTCTGTTTCTGTGTTTTTGAGCTCTGAAATGTCAACAATTTGAATTTAGTCTTTCAGTGATGTTCTGTTCAATGGCCATACTTCCTGGCTTTGAGTGGTCTTCACTGCTGTTTTAGAAGATCCTTGTAAAATCAGCTAACTGCATACATTGCAAAGTGGGAGAAAATACATTTGTTCTAACAACAGCTGCCTTTAAAGAGTGTCCAGCTAAATATTTGAGGGGTGCAACTTTGTAGGCACCTTTCCTGTGCATTTGATGGACTGCATAACAACACCCCTCATAAGCTCTGTGCTGGCTTCCATTCCTGTAGTTGACATAGTCTCATTAGAAATGTTTATTTCTTGTGTTTGATTTATAAATCTCCTTCCAGAGCACTGACTGTGTGAGTGGTAGCAGTAAAACGCTCTTACAAATCAGAGGGAAAGTCTGCCTAGATCCTTGAAAACTTAGATCTCTCTCTCAGTTTCCCATTCACTCTTCTTCACCCAAGAGAAAGGCAGGAAGGATAAAAGGGTTTTGTGGTGTTACTCAGAAGTTAATGAACTAAACTAGCAAAGCCATTCTAAATTTACAGCCCTGTCTCACTCAAAGCGCCCTGCCTTTTGGTGTCTCACATTGTGTATCAGAGAAGCTGCTAACTTGAGTGCATCATTTCTCAGGGAACAGATCAGCTGTCAGACACTGTCTCAGAGCACTTGGTTTCTCACAGGTTTGAAACTTTGTACCATAGGCCCCCTTACTGACATACTGAACTGGAGGAAGAAGAAATGGTTGTTCTGGTTCTGGCATCCCTTGCTGGAACCTGCAAAGACCCGTGCCTGCACAGCAGCTGGTACTTGTCAGTGCATTTGCTGTGCTGAATGCACTGCCATATAGACAGACACATGCAGCACGGGGAAGAGCTGTTTCAGCTAGAGGCTAGTGCTAGCACAAGAGTTAACTGGGAGTGGTAAGAGGGTTTCAGACTAGGAGATCTGTAGGTCTCTGGACCAGCTTCCCATAGGAGTTTTAAGGGATACTTGTGGGTTAATTTGTATCTATAACCTGTCTTCACAATAGGAAGGGCCTCTGATCCATATCTATCTTTAAAAGCAGCCAAATAATAGGAATGCTGTCTCCCTTGGCCAGGTTTCTGCATTGAGCTATAAGACAGTATATATCTTCTGGTTACTTCTGTCTGATTAAAAGCTTCATTATTAATTCAGCTGCCTACCTGAGCACTTGTCTAGGTTTTCAGACTGCTGTGGCAAGACTGCTGTCTTGTTCCAGGAGACAAGGCTGTATCACCGCATCCTGTGTCACCTTCACTGGCTAATTCACCTGATCTCTCCCAAATCCAGCTCTGCCTCTGTTCCTTCCCAGACTGCCTCTGATTGTGTTTTCTGTTCTCTGACCTGCTCCCCCATTTTTTTTCCTGACAAGTTACTTGAGTTGTTTTTACTCTGGGAATTTGTCCCTCTCTTTTTCTAATGGCAAATAGGGACAGGTCACAGGTGCTGTCTTTTTGCACCTAAATATTTCCTCTGCTTCTGTCGCACATCTAATCTCTATGCTAAACCTTCCCGTTTATCACTTCACCATATGATGAACTTTAAAAGTTGTTCATTTAACTTTATCACTGGAGCCATCTGATCTCTCAAGTGAGTGCTGTATTTCTTTTCAGCTTTTTTTTCCTTCATTCTTGCTACTATATTTTAAAAATCTCTTATCTTTTTTTACCCTTATACCATTATTAAATATGTTTGTCACTAAAGGATTTTCCTTCTTTTACCTTATTGGAAGGAGCCTGCATAAGGTGCATATGCACAAGAATTATATACTGTAAGAATTATGTTAGAGAGCTATTATGTCTTATACTTTATCATTCTTCTGTGTGGAGATGAGAGAAACAGAAGTTGGTACATACAGACATATATCTACACTTGATTAAATGAATTTTGAGGAAAACTAATAATCTCATTTGTATTTGGACCCACATAAATACTGATCACAGTTAAAGAAAAAAGTCTAAAAATGGGAATTGCATAAGCAGCCTAATTTTCATTCTTCAAATGAGGAGGTAGTCTGATTAGGGACTTGGTTACAGGAAGAAATAAAAGCTGTTTCTTGTCTATATCAGGGGATTTGCAAACAGTGCAAAGATTATGTAGTAGTTAAGCAGTAAGGAAGATTTAGTTTGGAGGTTTGAAGAAGTGCACAAATGCAGTTGCTGTCAGCATCTCTTCATAAGTCCTGATGGAGTGCTTTACTTGACACTTACATTGAGTCAGTTCCTGAGTGAGCAGCCTTAGGCCCATTACAGAGCTGTGCCCTGTGTAACCACACTGGTGTCACTTCAGTTGTTCTTGATTTCTGCTGTTGCTTAGAACAAACAGAAAACCTCTTTTCATGCAGATGTACACAAAGAAATGGCAAGGAATATATTTGAAATGTGTACATAAAAATATTTTTCACCTGTCTACTTAAATATGTGTTCGGTATCTGAGTGATAACACTGTGAGTTGTCTCCTCACTCGGTGTCCTTACAAACTGCAGTTCTAGCAGGTGCTGTCCTGAAAGGCAAACCCAAAAGTCTGCACACTCTCAGGCCTGTATGCAGAGATTTCTGTTAGCCATTTCTTATTTGCCCTACCAGAAGACAATTGCTCCCTGAAGGACACTGGAGCAACATCTGGTTGATTTAGTTTAATGGGTTTTGTTCACATCTGCAATGGTCTGTTCTGAAGTGACCATAAATGTAGTAATGAGGAAGAAAAGCCTGTGGCATAGACAGCACTCATGTGTTATGTTATCCCAATGCCTACATTTAGATCACATAACATTGTTTTGAAAACAATACTGGAGTTCTTAATATACTGTGCACAATTATTTTTGTGGGCTATTTATTTTGCAGTGTATATATATCTCCTCATAAAAGCCAAATGTCATTCATGTTAAATGGTCATCAGTCACCTTTCAATGTTGCTTGGATCAGCAATCCTGCTGACTTCTGAACTGAAACAGAAATGTGATAAGGACAGAATGGTAGAGTGCTGGTCCTCAGACAAAACCAGAGTAATCGATTAATGCCTAAATGAGAAATAGAGATAGGATGATAAAAAACAAGTTTAGGAAAGGAATTATTTACCAGAGAGTAATTAAAACAGGCAAAAAAAAGAGCTGGTGTGTTGCACTAATTAACACCTTTTACTACCCATTGTTTCATCTAACGAATTCCTTCTGTCTCTCCTATTAGACCTTTATTTTCTATAACACCTGCATTGGAAAGAAAACAAGTAATAGTTTTTCATTCAATGCAATATAGAAAAAAAGACTTTCTGGATTTACAAGCTCATAGATTTGCTTGGGGACTGTTAAGTCTGCTGGCACATATCACTGAAGTCAACATGGAGAACAAGAAATTTTGTTACATTCCTCACTTCTTTCATTCAAATGAAAGGGAAGTTAACTTGGCTAGAACTGGTATAAGATGCATTACAGTTATGGTATTGAAAGCAATAACAGTTTTTTTTTTCTTGGAAATTAATTTCCTAAACAGACCTGCAAACAAGTCTTTACTGAAATACATTTAGAAAGATTCCTTTTTCACACTGCAATATATTTAACCCACCTAATGTACAGGAAAAGTACTGTGTGTGCTAAACAAAAATAAAATACACAAAAGAAATGCAAAATGTTGGTTTGAAAGATTTGTTATGGTATTTAAAGGTCTGAGATTAATTAGAATCAGAATGTTACTTATATGTAGAAAAGCATTTGATAACTGAGTGCGACTCAGTCTTTGTCTTTAATCTTCCAGGATTTAGGTTCATCACTCCTTTGTATAGCTTTAAAAAGATGCCCTGTGTGCCATTCTGCAATTTTAGTTTGGAGAGCTGCTCCCTTTGCTTCAGTGTAATCTCTCTGAAGAGCAGCACCTTTTATCTGGAGCAACAGAGCCTGCAAAGTGGCTGTGAGACAGAGGCTGGAAATCACACCATCGTGTGAGCAGGGTTCATGTGTTAATATGCTGATCCACTGTGTCAGACACCAGCTTAGAACTGAATCTTGCCAAAAAGCACAGGTGAAATATGCTTGGTGAGCTGAGTGCTGCCCTGGGTGAATAGAAATTCAAGCTCAAAACCAGTTAATGCCAGCTGGGAGGAATAAGCAGGAGCAAATTTAGGTTGTAGGAAGGAAACACAGGAGCAAAAAATCGTTACTTTTGCTTTTAAAGAGTGCTGTGAGAACGTCACGTAGGCAAGGAATTACGTAAGAGAGTTTGCTTTCATCTACCCACACAAAATTTTGCCTGTGGGTGCACATGAGGATTTAAATCTCTGTGCAGTGCTCAGAACTCTTTACCTCTGCAAATTAAATGCAATGAAAGTTTTGAGCCGGGTCTTTGTACTGCCGTAATTCCCTGATCTGAGAAACAGGGCACAGTCTTAAGTCAGAAACTTGTCTTTTTACTCTTTAGTCCCTAGTTTCATTTAAAACCAATATTTAAATGTGCTTGTGAAAGATGTAGTAGAGGGACAAAGAGCTTGGAGTGCCTAGCTGGATCCTTTGAAATTTCAGATAATTCAGACACATAATGAGTAATTTGTTAGTTGCTAACTAGATTTCATCTGTATTTTGATTGTGTTGAGGCTACTTTACAGATTCATTTACACACAGCTTACATCAGCAGGAGGCTGATCTCTGTAAGGTCCAGCTAGCTTTATAAATACATTTATACTACCATTTCCTTGTGCAACCTGTTCCAGTGCTTGATAGTCCTTTCAAGGGAATAAAATTTTCCTGATATCCAGTCAAAACCCCCTCTGGCACAACCTGAGGCCATTTCCTCTTGTCCAGTTGCATGTTACCTGGGAGAAGAGGCTGCCCGCAAATGACTAAATTACAAGTAATTATAGGGAGCAATAAAGTCCCCTTTAGGCCTCCTTTTCTCCACACTAAAGAGCTCCAGCTCCCTCAGCCACTGCTCACAGAACTTGTGTTCCAGATGCTTCACCAGCACCTTTGCCCTTGTCTGGACTTGCTCCTCAGTGACTTTGTTGTAGTGAGGGGCCCAAGCTAGGTGTACCTTATGGTATCCCTCTAAGAAAAGCCAGGCATATGTGTTAAAACATCTTAGCAATGATAAGAGTAAGACTTAGATTTTCACCTTCTCCCCCAGCTGCCCAAACTTGCTCTTTAAGCCTTCATCCTTGGCCATATAATCTCCTGTGAGCCCAGGAAGCTAAAGGAATAAAAATACATGACCAGCTTGATCCTGAAAAAGAGACACTTGCTTGGACTTCTGCATGTTGCCCTGACAGGTGCAAAGGCACACCAAAAACCTCTGCATGTTCTAGGGTCAGACAGTGCCTGAGAAGAGTGCAGAGAACAACCTTACACTGCAGTGCCTCCATCTCTACCATTTCCTGCCACTGCCATCCAGATTGCCAGGCCTGTCTCCAGGATCTTTATTCTGGACTAAGGATCTGCTCCAAATCACAACACCAACCCGTGCAATTTGGTACTAAACACCTGTGGTGTTATCTCAGCACGGCTGTGGGGAGACTGGGTGGAGAGAGCTGCCTTGCTATCTCATTCCTCTCTTTGGAAGCCAGGCCTTCCAAAGGGCTCCCATGTGGAATAGCACTGAGCCTGGGTGCTTTTGTTCGGTTTTTGATTATACACTGTCAGAAAACTATGTGTTTGTATAAATGTGTATGTAAATATATTTTCTTCAGAATACTGAAGAAAATATACTACTATACTACAGAAAGAAAATATACTTAGATCTGAGAAACCCAGACAAATAGGAGATTTTAAAGGTAACTTTACCACTTTTTTTCTTTTCCATTAAAGGCACTCCAGCCCTGGTTTTGAAAGTTGATGCATGCTGGGAGACAAAAACTGTGACTAGATTAGGAATCCCTGAGGGTCACGTAACTGGAGAGATACTTCCCAAGGTTTAGATCCCATACTAGAATGAGTTCAGTATATAGATATTGAATATTCAGGCTGATAAATGAATTAAAGCTTTTTTTTTTACTGCCTATAACATGTCACTTTTTTCTATGGTAATTTTTCAGTTGTTAACTATATTGCATGTACCTTGATTGAATTATAAAATGGTAGTATGAGTTTTGCAGTTCAATGCCATAAATTTATATTTTTGAATATTCATTTATGGAAAAATTGCTACTTTTCTTGCAGTAGGATTGTTTAACTTTAAACAATTCTGAAACCTCAAATGATGTTAAATATAAAGAACTTAGAATTTGGTAAGGGTAACCTTTCAGGAAGTTTCACAGTGAGGCGAAACTGCAGGGATGGAGTATAAACCTGGTGAAGTCGTTTAAAGGGACGTGCTGGAATAATAATATTCCTGATGAGTTTTTGATGGTGTTCTGGTGATAGCTTTACAGTAGATATTTTAAAGTAATATGCAATTTTGTTTTAATAGAGTATTTTTATGTCTATAGCTATTGGTATATTTTAACTACTTATCACAGCCACAATGTACATGCCAGGAACAATTCCATTTCTTTTTAAAGTACTGTGAAGTATTGCAGAACCAAACAACAAGGTCATGTAACTCTGACCTGTCTTTGCTATTTAGAAGGATGCAATGATGTATGGAATGCCTGTCATAGAGAAGCTTATTTGAGTGTGTGCACACAGTGTACGCATCTCTCAACTTGGATGAAATAAGCCCTGCATGTTAGTAATCCAAACACTTTTTTCAAACCCCTGGACCATAATTCACAGATTGCAACTGTTTCATGCACTTGTGGAATAAACAACTCTGAGGGGCACCTACAATAGAGAGTTCTGCCAACTCACGATTTTACATAGGTATAAGCTAACTCAAAGAACTGAATATAAGATGTTGTATTTGGGGATTCTGTGTTTGTGACAATGGAGAAATTGTTAAAAGTGGATAGATTATAGACTCTTTTGTCTGCTTGGGTTTTTTTTCAAATTGCTGTGCAGTATTGGAATAAGCTGAATTGGGGAGATTCAGAGTGGGTTGTCTGTCAGAACCCAGGATGTCCCTTTGGCTGTCCTGGATTGCCAGGATCCCTGCCAGGGGGCTCAGAGACCCTGGCACAGAGCCCAAGATGCCTGTGGTTTTGATTATGACCTATGGAGCAAGTTACCGACCTTAGATGAAGATCTGCAAGCCACAACAAGTTAAATAGAACAATAGGGAATTTATCACAAGGTGAAAAAATAGATTTTGGGGTTTTTAGAATGGGGGTTCAGGGGGCAAGATGGAGGAATCTGGTCGTGTCCAGCCTTTCTCCTTCTTCTTGGCCTCCATCTTCTGCTGTGATGTTGGCACTTTTAGATTGGTTTAGAGAAGAAGCTCACTGTCTAACATAGGTAATAGGTATTGGAAAGTAATTGTAAACATTGTATACTTAGTTTTTAGTATAAAGACATAACACTGCCCCGGGGGCAGGCAGAGTGCCTTTGACTGTCTTGCTGAATGGACCTCAGCTGGACAGGAGAAAGAATTTTATAGATAAGATCCAATGAACAACCTTGAGACTGAGAACTGAAGAGCTCTGACTCCTTCTTCAAGCACGGGGCTGGGAAAAGAGACTTTCCAACTTTTCTCGGGGTCACTCTGACCAGTGAGAGATCCTGAGAGTTATCCATATATAAGTTGCAATTATTATTACCTTCATATAGCTGTGGAATATAAAATTCAACAGCTTTTAGAGATCAAGATTGAACAATTTATTTGTGCTAAATAATAATTTATAGTAAGTACTTTATTCAGTGAATTATTTCTTACTACATTGGCCAGCTGATTGTTTGCCTTCAAAAATTTTGTTGTTTGATGTTAGCAAACATTTCTTGGCCAGTAGCACTTATTCAAGTAAGATATACCATTTATTCATTGGAATATCTGACTGCCTGCTGGCATTTTTTTTTCTGTGTTATGTGCTCTGAGCTGTTTATAGAATCAGGCAAAGAAAGATGAAATACATCCTGTATTAGGGGAATCCCTTGTACATGCATAATTTGCATGGCATATATCTCTTAACAGATGCAGCACAGTATAGGTGTCCTAATTACAATCACTCAAGTTTATTAATTCAAAATATGTTTTGCAGGTTGACTTGTATTCATGGTAAGAAATGTGTACTTGTACGCTTCATTACAAGTTGTGTTAGACATGCCTGAAAGAAGAATAAACACATAGGTGAAAATCAGGTTTTGAAATAGCAATGAAAAAGAATATTCTTTTACTATTTGATCAGCATTATTGCTGAATAAAATGTGTGATGTTACAGTCTTGAAAAAGTCCTTGTAAAGTGAATGGTCACATCAGCTTCTGAATTGTCTGCTGAAGCACAGTGCTGCCAAAATAATCCATTTTCCCAGACTCAAGTATTTAAGTTCAGTTTCACTCAGAACCAAGACACACCATACAAAATGTGCTAAACCAGGATGCAAAGTTAAAAGAACATTGTGTTGCTCAGCTATGAGTTGAGTTCGAAAATGCTCGACAAGAAATTATTTCAGTTTGAAGACACTTCTGTCAAAAAATGCGGAACCTGCAGTGTCAGTCACTGGTTTCTTTGTCAAGCAACAGTAATCCTAGTGTGTCATGCCAGGGGAAGAGAAAAGGATGTGTATCATATCCAGGCAAAATGTGGAGCACAGGTTGTTGAGTTTTTCAGTGCTTTTGTAAGACTCATGAAATGCCTGAGTTCACAAGAAAACACTATGGCAGTCATATATTGTGTCTGTATGGGATACCACAGTGATCTTGTGTGATTCAGGCTGAGGAAAGATGTTCCTGCATATAATTCCATGGACTGCAGGCAGAGGAAGCCAAATGAAATCAGTACCATGACCCAGAATTGTGCAAACTGCCAGGTACTATTGCTCTTATCTTCTGTGCATAAGAATCCAGCTGCCATTTTCAGTGCTCCATTTTGATGAATTGCTAGAAGTGCTTCTAAAGGCCTATTTTCCCTGTATTGAGGCAAATATGTAATTTTCTGAGAACACAAGGTGAACAATATCCTCTCACTCCCAGAAAATTCAAAAGCTTTCATGGGCTGTACCTGCTAGAATGTGTACTTGCTTTTTCATTATACCCAGTCATGACTGATAATGAACTGAAGTGCTTCGTAGATTGTATCAGGAAGGATTTGATCACAAGAACATAAACTGAGATTATGTGCCCCAGGAGTGGGTTAAGTATTACATTATGTAGAGTTAGTGATGCCAAAATGTGCAGCTGTTTGTGAAGAGTGGTATATAATCAGAAAAGCAAATCTGTTCCATCAGCTAAGTTTTCACATTAAGATATTTAGTAGAAGCTTTAGAACTGGGATTAGCTGTTCACCTCAATTAATAGACTGTTAACCTATTAAACATATGTATGTGTGTGTATTTGTGTGTGTAAACAGCATGTGGGCATTTTTTCTTTCTCCCCTGCCCTCTGATTTTCTGTCTTCCCACCATTTTCCTATCTGGCTTACTTTTGCATTGGAAGCCTTTTACTCCTGTCTTCTTAATGACTCCCTCCTCTCTCCCAAGAAGATGTATAATTTAGAAGTTGCTCCTTTTCTGCACCTGATCTCATAGGACCCACAGTAACACCAGAAAAAGGGAATGATGGAAACAGTTTTGGCATTGTATTTTAGTAAATGTATCATGCCAGAGAGGGAGGAGAAAATCCATTCCAGCATGCCTGTTTGGAGGTGAGAAGTGGGAGGAGGATGGAGAAGAGGGAGTTTTTTGTGCTCTGGTTTGAAAAGATTGTTGTGAGCACACTACAGGGACAGAAAAAAAAGGGGAAGGAAAAACATCTGTAATTCTAGCTTTTTCTCTTTTAAGCCTTATGAAATTGCAGATGAAGTGTGGATCCTTTTCTAAATTCCAGGAGGAGCTCTGATACTATGATCCTTTTCCTTAACTCATCTTATTTGGAGCGGGGGTGTCAAACTTCTAGAAGAGCTGGGGGCTCCACCCATGCACCTTCACTACTTGCCTTATGAGTCTTTAGGTATTATGCAGTACAAAAATTAGAAGAAAAGGTTGAGTCTGGGAAAAAATATTGCATGTTCTAGCTGCACCACAGTGCTGTTGCAATGTTGCATTTAAATTTGAAGTGAAGATACAGGTAATTGACTTTGTGGATTGACACTGTGGTGTTGTATAAGGACTGTGTTTAAAGCTGTAGGTAACAAAATGTTGATTACAGTTTCAGCTTTCTAACATCCTTGGGTCAAATTCTGCCCTAATTCAACCATCTCTTAACCCTTCTAATTCTCCTGGTATTGCCCAGGAGAAAATGAGAGCAGAGTGTCTGTTCCAGTTTCACTACCTGCCCTACTTACCAAATATCCACCATGTATTTAGTGATACTGTGTGTCTTACATGCATACACATATCAACAGTTTCAGTAAATGCTGACATTCTAACAAGAATGTCATGAACCTTTTGGTTAACTCGTGCATGAACACATCTGCCTTGTTTATTTTTTTTTTCTGCATTGACTGTATGAGTAAGGAAATTGTTAAGGGAAAGTCAGACAGGGAGACCCAAGCTGAACCTAAAAGAATCCAGTTGGATAGATTGAGCTTTTGTTGGCTATTCATTTTTTAAATTATTTTATTATTTATTGTGAAAGAAAGTTCAGTTTGTCTATACTTCTTATATAGACTTACATATGACTTGTGGGCAACTGAATTAAATTCTAACTATGGACTTTTCAGGAACATTGATGATCCAGTTATAAAGACTGAATTGCCTAAATTCCCTATGCCTGCCACTCAGGCTGATTCTCTGTTGCACAAAATTAATTCTAAAGATCAAGTGTGATATCTGCATGGAATAAAAAAAAAATTTCAATTTTTTTTTCCTTTTTTTTTTTTAACATATTTTCAGTTTTTCCAGTTTTGTTTGTAAATGTCTTGCAGTTTTGGAAATTTAAAACTTCAGGGATGAAAGGAAGTCTTGGGTCTAAAAATCGCTAATTATTTGTTAGAAAACATGCATCATGCAATATGCACTAGAATTAACAAGGGTATAGGGATCTGTATCTGCCAGGTGCTGAAACCAAGCATTTGCCTCCTTGCCTGTTCTGGAGAATTGTTTCACCTTGTTTATAAATATAGCTTCAACATTTAGGAACTATGATCTCTTGAAGCATGATATTTCAATGAGAATGCAGCTCCTTCATCTACTTGAAAGGCATCACTTTAGCAACAAAATGTAAAATCATACAGGTTATTAGACTTACATTGTTTACTTACGTAAGTCTTACCAATATTTTCAGCACTTGAGAAGTAATAGGTATCATAGAAGCATTATGTATATCCTTTTGTTGCTGAAAAAGCTTGTTGCTTTGCAATCCTTATGGGAATTTCATTGCAGCATTACAGTGTCACAGAATCAATTAGGCTGGAAAAGACTTTTGAGATCATTGAGTCCAACCTATGACCTAACACTACCTTGTCAATTCGGCGCTGAATGCCTCATCCAGTCTTAAACACCTCCAGGGATTGTGACTCCACCACCTCCCTGGGCAGCCCATTCGAATGCCCAGTCACCCCTTCTGTGAAGAAATTCCTGACCTAAACCTAACATTCCTAACCTAAACCTCCCCTGGTACAGCTTAAGACTGTGTCCTCTTGTTGTGTCACTTGTTTGCTGGCAGAGGACACTGACCCCTGCCTGGCTACAAGCTCCTTTCAGGCAGTTGTAGAAAGTGATAAGGTCTCCCCCAAGCTTCTTCTTCTCCAGGCTGAATGACACCATCTCCTTCAACCACTCCTCTTAAATCTTGTGCTCCAGACCCTTCACCAGCCTTGTTGCCCTTCTCTGGACACACTCCAGCATCTCAACATCCTTAATAGATTCGGAGGCCCAGAACTGGACACAGAACTCAAGGTGCAGCTTCACCAGTGCCAAGTACAGGGAAAGAATGACTTCCCTGGTCCTGCTGGATGCACTATTCCTGATAGAGGCCAAGATTCCTTTGGCCTTTTTGGCCATCTGGGCGCAATGCTCATTCAGGTTCAGCTGCTGTCGGTCAGTATCCTCAGGTTCCTTTCTGCCTGGCCACTGTCCAGACATTTAATCCCCAGCCTGTAATGCTGCAGAGGGTTGTTGTGACCAAAGTGCAGGACCTGGCACTTGGATTTGTTAAACCTCATGTTTTTGAATTCAGCCCTTTGATCCAGCCTGTCCAGCTCCCTCCTACCCTTCAGCAGATTGACACTTGCACCCAACTTGGTGTCATCTGCAAATTTACTAATTAAAGACTTGATCCCCTCATCCAGATCAACAGTAAAGATATTAAACAGGACTGGGCCCAGCACTGGTCCCTGGAGGACATCACCAGTGACTGGCTACTACCTGAATGTGGCACCATTCACTACCACTCTCTGGGCCTGTCTCTCCAGCCGGTTCCTCATCCAGCAAAGAGTGCCTTGTCCAAGCAATGGGCTGCCAGCTTCTCCAGAAGTGTGCTGTGGGACCCAGTGTCAAAGGCTTTGCTGAAGTCCAGGTAGACACAGCCTTTCTCACATCCACCAGATGGGTCACCTGGTCATAAAAGGAGATCAGGTTTGTCAGAGAGGACCTGCCCCTCCTAAATCCAGGCTGGCTGGGTCTGATACCCTGGCCATCCTGTAGGTGCCATGTGATGGCACTCAAGATGGTCTATTTCATAACCTTGTTAGGATCCAACTTTCCTGAATCCTCCTTCCAGCTCTTCTTGTGAATGAGTATCACATTGTCTAGGTTCCAGTCATCTGGGACTTTCCTGGTTCGCCAGGACTGCTGATAAATGATGGGGAGTGGCTTAGTGAGGTCTTCCACCAGCTACCTCATCACTCTGGCATGTATCCTGTACTTAGGGTGCTGTATTTCCATAGACTCGTGAGCATCTAAGTGTCTCAGCAGTTCACTACCTGCTTCATTGTGTATTCAAGGGGTCTGTTCTGCTCCCCATCCCTGTCTGCCAGCTCAGGAAGCCAGTTGTTCTGAGGACCACCTGTCTTATTGAAAACTGAGGTAAAGAAGGTGTTAAGTACCTCAGCCTTTTCCTCATCTTTGGTGACTGTATTCCCTCCTGTGTCCAATAAAGAGTGGAGATTTCCCTTGCCTCTTGTTTTGCTGTTAATGTATTTATAAAAACATTTTTTATTATCCTTTACAGAAGTGGCCAGATTAAGTGTTAATTGACCTTTTGGCTCTTTAAATTTCTTTCTTCGCGACCCAACAACATCCTTAAACACTTCCTGAGTTACCTGCCCCTTTTTCAAAGGGTGATATACCCTCCTTTTTTTGCCTGCAGAAGGCAGTTCTTGCTCTGCACTTGGCTTGTATGGATTACTTCTGAACTGAGTTTCTCGAATAATTTTTTGGTACTAACCTGGCATGGCATGTATTGCTGGCTGCAGAATGAAACAGTATTCTATGGGAGTTAACCTAACAGTTAATTGTGTTTAAGTCCTTTAAATAGAACCTTGGGTAAAAAGTGTGAAATAAGGTAAATTCTGTTTGTGCATTTATTTCCTCGCTTTAAATATTGTCCAAACAATATTTATTGTGTTTGGACCAGCATTTTCTCCTCAGTTCTGCAACATACTGAAAGTGATACTTATTCAAGTTGCCTAATTATAATACCATACCAAACATCATTACTTTTTATAATCATAACAGTGTTAAGTAATGAACTAAGGCCATAGTTCAGGAATAAAATCTGTAGCTGAGTAGTTCTCTGAAGTGCTTAGCAGGAGAAAGCATGTCCAAATGGGTAGAAAAAAATGCAATTCAATGCAGATGAGCATTGAAACACCAATGCTCATTCGTATAGAATGATAAATTAGCCTTTTAGTATGTAAGTTGCTAAAAAAATAATGGAACAATAGGAATAGTAACTGCTTAAAAAACAACAAAAACACCTCAACCTCTTTCCAGATTCAAGTGTCAAAGGCAAGAAAATGCTGGAGAAGAGGAAAGGTGTGAGGACACATACACACATACACACACACTTGGACTCTATAGAGAGAAAAGGAATTTTGTCTTTTTTACAAGAGAGAGGCTGTTCCAGTGCTCTGTTCTAAACTCAAGCAATCTTTTATTAGTTCAGTCCATATCACACTTTCCAATCTGTGTAAAATAAATCTTCAATACACAAATGCCCGAGTGCACGATTTATCTTTCATCTCACCTGTGAAATGCTGGCCACCATATACTGATTGAATTAAATGTCCTCAGAGGAGGTCAGCCAAAATGTTGGCAAGCTATAGCTAGACTGGGAGCTCCAGACAGAGGCACAACTAGGGTAGATCTGTATTGCAATCGCAATACAAATTGTGATGAGATACTGTAGTGAAATGTAAAGATGCTTTATCTTTAAACTACAGCTAGGCTAGTTCAGATACTGAAAGAAAGGAGCGGGGTGTGGGCTGCATGCCATGTTCTTCTTCAGCGTTGTGAACATACTTTGGATGACAGGCAAGATCACAGCCTCAAAATTTAGTTTTATTTATTTATTACTGCTTCCTTAGGAAAAAAACCTTGTGCAAGAAATCATAAGAAATGGTCAGTACAATAAAGTAAATTAGAAAGGACGCAGGTCCTGAGAATCACATGGCAATCACCAACAGATATTAATAAAGGGGAGGGGGTTGTGGTGCATACAAATTCATCACACTTTGCCTTTTTAGCTAAGCTGCATTGTCATTATGTAAGGAAATACAGAGGATATAATTAAATTTTTATAATTAGATATATATTAAATATCTTAGATAAATTATGCAATTAAAGGCAAAAAGTGAAGCATTCAGTGATGGTCATCCTTTTGCATGTGCACATATGCATCCCACAGCTGTTTAGAGAAGAGCTTGGCTTTTGTTTCCCCAGCAGCATTAGCTCAATTGTCTCAGTATCAGTTAAAAGGAATCTGTTATGTTAAAGCTTAGAGTCTCTAAGGAAACTGAACCCTTGGGTTATGCTAGTTCTTCCCCAAGCAGGATCCCTATGTCCTTAGAGTTATCTGTGCTGCAGATGTCTCTTCTCTTTGGTACTTGTGTTAACGAGCCTCTCTGGACTTCATTTCCCCATTATTCAGTCTCTGTTTTGAAGTGGGGTTCTGCCAGAATGGCAGCTTATCCAGACTATTTGCTAAGTCTTCCTTCATTTGACTTCTGCTTCTTTCACCTCTATCAGAATGGAGGCACCCTGTGGAATCCTCTTTCATGGTTTTTCTTTCTCAGATTTGAATTTTAAAGTGTCTCTTTTTAACTGTGTTATACTGCTTCTTCCTTTTACTTAATGCAATATTTTCCTCTAAGAAATGGGAATAAGAGGTTTCAGTTGAACATCAAAACTTTCTATGACCACTGCAGCTTCAGTTAATAGTAACCTGCCTCTTTGCTTTTGTCCCCTAGCCTTTTCTGCATCACATTAACATGCATCACTGTACTTTGAAAGTCTTTCATAGAATACACTCTTCTTCTCTGTCATCTCGGGTTTATTAGTGAGCTGATTCTTTCCTCCAAACTCACTGTAAGTCTTGCCTATATGGAAGCATATAGGAAGCATACAGGCATTTTCTTCTGTGCTTCTTCATTTTGAAAGCACTATCCTAATATTATCTCAGTTTTCTCTATTATTCCCCTTCAAATCCCTGTTTAAACATCTCTTTTGTTGTGGTGCCTGCAGAATCTTCTTCCTTTTTATCCTTCTGAACTAGACAGATGCTGTTCACTTTTTGTTTTCTCTGCTAGAGTGCTTCAAAATCATTCCTAAGGTGTTTCTGGAGAGCTTCTGATTCTTGTTTGGAAACTTGACATGTTTTATAATTAAGTGTTTTATGCACTGAGGTGAAAATCAGCCCCACACAGAGAGCAGGCTAAATGTGCATCATTTAGATGCCAGAAATGCATTGAAGTAGACTGAATGACCAATACTACAACAAATGTGAAATTCTCACATTTTAAATGCATGTAGGTCTAACAGGCTGCTTTGGCTACTGACCCAAGAGATTTTAACTCTGGACAGCTCATTTCAATGCTGTAGATGGGTTTTAGGAAATTCTCAGGTTTAGTTACTTTAAAATTATCAGCTGCTTTGAATACAGAGGTAGTGATATTTAGAAGATACGCATTTTTTTAAAGAATCTCCCCATATAATGGATTTGCATCTGATTAATGTGCAGAGACCAATGTTTCATTCCACACTGAAGCAGTAGAAACCTTGCTGGATGCAGTGAACAATACCCGGACCTCATTCCTGGAGTTTTCATACACCACTGCTGTTGTAAGTCATAGAAGCATACAGGATTAGGGTTGAAAGGGGCCTTAAAGATCATTTAGTTCCACCCCCTCTTTCATGAGCAGACACCTTCCACTAGACCAGGTTCCTCAGCACCCCATCCAACCCAGCCTTTAACACTTCCAGAGATGGGGCATCCACACCTTCTCTGGGCAACCTTTTCCAGTGCCTCAGCACCCTCTAAGCAGATAATTTCTTCATATATATCTATCATAAATTTCCCCCTGTGGAGGGATAGAATTTAAAAAAATAAAGATAGTGCAGAAGGTAGTCTCACACCTGAGGAGTTGCAGCTGTACAAATCACCAAAGATTAGGAACAGGCCTGCCCTTTATAGGCCATTGCTGTGTCCAGTAAGAAGATGAGTGTTACAAAAGAGTGGGTCAGCTGGGTGAGGGGAGAGAGATGGATTTTGTTGGTTGTACTGTGTAGAAGAAGGAGTCAGTGTTTCAAGGAGATGCCCATGAGAAATCACAGAGAAGGTATGGAGCTTTACAATAAGAAGGCAACATCCCCCCTTTTGGTTTGTACCTGGTACTCCTTGTCCTGTCACTACAGTTCCTGATGAAGAGTGCCTCTCTGGTTTCCCTGTAGGCCCCTTCAGATACTGGAAGGTTCCTGTGGGGTGTCCACTCAACCTTCTCTTTTCCAGGCTGAACAGCCCCAACTTTCTCAAACTGCCTTCAGTTCTCTTACCAACTTTGTGCACCTGCTCTGAACTGTCTCCAACAGTTTCCTGTCTTTATTATTTTGGGAGCAACAGAACTGCATGCAGCACTCAAGATGGGTTCTCACAAGAACAGAGTAGAGCAAGAGAATCACCTCCCTTTACCTGCTGATAATGCTGCATTTGATGTGGCTCAACATATGAAGACAGACTAATGCAATTTTCTATTTCACACCAAACTTCTACTTTTTTGTTTATTTCTTTGTTTTTGAATCTCTTAAAAAATTCTGCAAGCTGGGATAATAACTTGAATTAGAGCATGTCACAGGAGGCCTGCTTGGATGTGTTTTGCTGCTTTCTGCTGTGTGAATATGCATGTCACTGCAGGGCAGTCTGCTTCACCATTCACCACTGCATCCCACCAGGCCACCAGTAATGCTGTGCTGCTTGCCTGCTACCTCCAAATCATGATTTACAGTAGAAAGGTGAGACTGGTACAAATTATTCTCTGCCTGTATATCCAAAGGGCTCTGTTAAATGAAGCTCCAACAAGGTGTAGAATCTTCCCATTTATTTTTCAGAAATTACACTGTGGATCTTTTTTCTGACTAATGCTAAAAATTAGCAGAGTTAGTAATGATAGATGCAGGCTACCTTAATGACAAATTTTCATGCTTGCAGAATTTGATTTTTAAAATAACACAGTAACTTTGTGTCATTTTGCTGTAGATTTTGAAAGCTACCATAGTTCATTGGAGTGTTAGCTTTGTGGTCTTAAACCTGGGAAATTTGGGGTTGATTTGAATACTGGGCATTTTATGCTATCTTGCAACTTACAATTTCTGTTTTGTTATTTGTTTCTGTGTTTTGAAGCTGTGTTTATTTAGTTGATAACTAAAAGTAGCAATTAAATGTGAAAAAGCTGATATGTACAGTAAAATAGATGGACTCTGCTGGTCACAAACCATGCAGAAGGCAGTAAAGGAGAAGCACGTTGCCACTGAGATGAGCTCAGCCGGTGAGAGTGTGGTGCTGATAAGCCCAAGGTTGTGGGTTTCATCCCCTTATGGCCATTCCCTTAAGAGTTGGACTCGATGATCCTTGTGGGTCCCTTCCAACTCAGAATATTCCGTGATTCTGATTCTAAGGGAAAAGCAGTGCATGTGATATTTCATGTTCCCAAAGAAGTGGCAAGGGCAGCTTCCTGTTGCCTTGCAGAGGGAATTGGAAAATCAATTATTATTCTTATGTGGTAACAAATGTATAAGCCCATGCAAAGATTACACCAATTGCACTATAAGTTGAGTTTTAAAAAAGCATTTCCATACTCTAATGAAGTAGGAGAATAGTCTTTAACTCCAAAACTCAGGCATACAGAAGCCTGGTAGTTTGTTTTGAGCCCCCTCTAGAAAAGAATGATTTTGAATGTGAAAAGAGATAAAACTTCACTGGTACATTAGCATACCAAGGGTGCATCTGTGAGCAAGATATTGTATTCTATTTACCTGTTACTTTCTTTCTTTGAGGATTTGATGTAGCTTTTCTGGATATAAGCAGGCACAGTTTTATGTATGTCTCATTTATTCAGTAGCCGTGCAGACTCTAAAATGGATCCTAGCCAAGCTGGCAAGGTACAAAGCAGTGAGTGCCTGTATTTTCAAAACTGGAACTGAGACCCAAGGTTGTAAAGAAACCACAAACATACACCCAAATAGAAACAGAAAAGAGACATTTTGTGTACACTTGGCACAATTCAGATTTGTGGCAGTTTGAAGGTGATGTTGAAAGCAGATACCAAGAAATATTAATACTTTTAATTGGCCATTTAGGTTTTCAATGAATCATCAAAAGTTGTAAGAGACCATCAAGATCAGCCAGCTAAACTGTCAGCCCAGCACCACCATAATCGTTCATCAACCATTTCCCCGGGTTCCAGATCCAGACACCTCTTGAACACTTCCAGAGATGGTGACTCCACTGCTTCCTTGGGCAACTTACTCCAATCCCTAACCCCACTGGCACTGAAATTTTTTTTTTCTAATGTCTAATCTCAACCTCCCCTGGCTCAGCTTAAGGTAGTTTTCTCTCATCCTGTCACTTGAGACATGAGAGACCAACTCACACCTCAATACAACCTCCTTTCAGGCGGTTGTAGAGACCAATGAGGTCTCCCTTGAGCCTCCTTTTCTCCAAGGTAAACAATCCCCCCTCCCTCAGACTCTTCTCATAAGATTTTGCTCCAGATGCTTCACTGTCTTCATTCTCTGCAGATTTGTAAGCCAAGACAAAGCACTTTACTGTTTTCTTCAAATTGCTCTGAAGAGAGAGGGACAAAAAAAGTACAATGTGTTGTTCACAGACCAGTTATGAGAATTATTAAAGAAGTATTTTTAGAGAACAGTTCTAAATATTTACACTGGTGAAAATGTTCTGCCACTGGCTTTGATTTAAAACTGAATGTTAGCATGTTTGATGTGACTTGATTTCTGTACTGAGCTAACCATAACTTGAGTTTTTTGTGCAATGTACTGTTACACCTTTACCTTTATTATGTGAATTGTCTCAAAGTGACTTTTTTAGAAAGAACTATATTTTCCAACTCTTACTCAAGCTTTCATTTAATGCTAATTGTCTAAAGTCTTAGACCTCTGTTGTAATATAGCCTCATAATGGTGAGTATCTCTCTCCAGTCTCTGTAAAGAAAACTTTTAGATTACTCTTCCTGTGGAGTTCACCAGAGACCCAGCTTTGTGACATTCATGGTCTGAGGACATAAACGAGCCAAGCTTAGTGTGAAGAGCTGTCTTGTTTTAGGTCTGATCAGTAGAGAAATACTGAAGACCTTCCTTGCTTCTGAAGTGTAGATAACAGTCTATGTTATCCTTAAACTACTTTGGCCTGAATATCTGCCTTTTAGAGATCCATTGCTTTATTAGGGGACATGAATAAAGGTTGCAAAGTCTACATGGAAAATGGCAGAGAAAGAAAATATGTCCTGGGAATTAATTTGTGTTAAGTGTCTCTGAAAATAGGAGAAGTCTAGATCAGATTTAATCCAAATGAATATTAGATCAGTTTGGGATGGGGTGTAATCTCTTGTTGGAGTTTTACTCAGTAGGAAATTAAACAGCTGCTGGATGCTGCAGACAGGTGTTTGCAGAAGGTCTGCTTTTGAACACTTATCACATACCAATTAACACTCAGATGTGGTAGCACTCTCCATCCTCTCTATGCTTCCTGGTTTTTAAGTGATCCCCATGTAATTCAGTTATGCAAGGAACATGTGCTCTGCTCTGCCTTTTTAGAGGCATAGGATTGAAAGAAGCTGAAGAAGGTGACTGTGTATCAGAAGACATGCCACAAGCTAATTAAAATGCAAGCAGAGTGGCCCTAGATAAAGAAAAATGTTTATTTGTAGAGTAGGGATTCTACTGCAATTTGAATGACTTCTGTTACTATTTCTTTATGATAGAGTCTCACCTAGTAAAGAAAATAGGTAGGAAAACTTGAGAAGGGGTTTATCTTTGGCCAAAGGCAGAGGTAGTCTTTGTGGAAGAACAAAACAGCCATTTATGCACAGAGATATTTTCTGATGTAAGCCGAAACAGACTGGCTGCTCTTTTTAATTTCAGTCAACTAAAGTGAAATTAGGCTTCCTGTTGCTTTTGTTTGTCTTCTTTGAGCAGAGTCCAAGATTGGGGATTAAATCCCTGCCACAAATACTGGCAAACTCCAGGGTCAAGCTCCTTTTTCATTTATTAAAAATGAGTGTTTGTAAGATCTTGCAATCATATTGTTTAAGGATTAGATTTAATCTTTAATTTATTTTTAATTAATTGATCTTAAATATATTTACTTGCAACCAGGTTAATTAGTAAATATAGAAGAACTCTACCAAAGCTCAGTATTGGTATGTCCTGAATTTCTGTGGAATTCACATTTAATGCTTCTCTTTTTTTGCCATTTCCTGTGCCCTATTATCTAATTGTGTGTGCAGTGTGTTTCAAAGTCTGTGTTCTTTGGATTTCTGGCAGGTAGGTGTTTGTAGGTGTGCTTGTACTCGTGGTGCTTCTGTTCCAGTTGCAGTCCTGTTCCCCTGCAGCGCTCCCCGGCCGGCAGCAGGATCCGCTGGTGCTGCTGGGCACTGCTGTCACGGCACATCCTCACTGTGTAACTCCTGCACTGAGCCTCCTGTGCTCGCTGCCAAACAAACAGAATTTTTAGAGCTATGTTAATTCCTTCCCAAGCTCTACAAAGACATTTGTAGATGACGTGTGGGGTTGTATCTCTGGCAAAGCTCACTAGTGAAGGAGGGAACCCAGCATACAGATATTTTGGTGGTGTGCTACCAGACAGTGCTGTGAGCACCTACCCTGTTTCATCCATGCAGAGCAGCTCATACTGTTTACAATGAGCATCAATTAAAACTGAAGATAAAAAGTTATTTTAAAGAATCATTTGCGGGAGTTGACTTGGAGAGAGAAACAGGGGAAGAAATTACAGTTGCAAAGAGCAGCAGAAATAAAAGTGTGACTTCTAACTGCAAGGGAAGTTTTCATCCTTAGAGGGCTGGAGGACATCCCTACTCAAGAATATTACATTAATTGCTTTTAGAAAAAGTAGTTTACAGATGTCAGGGGCTCTTATACCCTGCTGCTGATGTAGCATCACATTTTCTATGAAGTATAGATACAAACAAAGGTTTCTGTTTGTGAATATAATATAGGCTCTTGCATACAGAAAGAATGAGGTTAAAATAATTAGGCATGAAAACATCAGAAACACCAATTTGTGAACTAACTTACTTAGAAAATAAGTCAGTTTCCCCTATATACATCACCAGTACATACATCCATATGTTCCTTTTCTTGAGCTTCTTGGCTGTTACTGTCTACAATAAAAAAAATTCTAAGTTCAGGGGCATTCCAGATAGGCTTTTCCTAGCATGCTTATAGCATTACTTAAGGATGTAAAATGTATCTTCTTCTTTTGCCTTCTGCCTTACCTATATGCATGGAAAACATTTCTTGTGCATGAGGACAGAAAGGCATTGAAAAATGAGTGTGCACACACATGCATGTGGTTTCATAAAGATTCTAATCAATCATTGCTGCTGCTTTTCCTGTGCTCCTCCGTGGTAATAAGAGCCACCACATAGCTTTCGTCATGCTGCTCAGTGCATTTAGACATTCTAATGCATCATTCTTTTGTAAAGTATGGGTAAGAAAAAGGGCATCTCAGGTAATAGCACTGGAAGTGCAGATAGGAATTCTTCACCTCCAGTGTAGATTTGTTACTGGATGCCAAACTATTGCTTTGGTGACAGGGAAAATTTTTTCCACTAGTTGAAATTTGTTTCATCATTCAGGTTCAGAGCCTGCTTTTTAGCAGGTTGGTCTCCTAATCATAAAGACCACAGAAAATTGTTCCCCTACCACCTCTCCCTGCAGCATCTTTGAGATGGTTTCCTTCTCTCTTTTGAATATGGATTTTTTTAAGTTAGAGACCACATGTGAAAAAAGGGATACAGAAAAATAAAAATACTTAAGTAAATTGTTGATGTTTTATATAGTGTAAAAGCATAAAGGAAAGATAGTATATTTTTTAAAATTTATGTTAAAATCCATAAGCAACTCATCAGTTTCAGAAGAGGTGCTCAGAGCCTCCAACAAGCGGAAAAGAATAGAAATTCTATGAGAGTAAATAAATTTGCTAACTTTCTTGAAAAGGTTGTTTCCAAGTGTCATCACTTCTATGAAAGTTCCTGTGTTCGCAGCACCATAAAAGAACATTATTTTTGTTGTTAGTTGGACAAGTGCAACAAAACAAATTGTGATGTGAGAGGGTGGAAGGGAAAGGTGGTGAGTTTTTCTCTTCTGTGTCCAATACCGCCTGAGCCTACAGAGACTTCTGCTTCCCCAATTTCCTTAATACCAATGTGTGTGTCAATGTAAATAAAAATGAAAGATGGAGTAACATAAATTTTCCTCTTGCAATGGTTAATGTGGAAAAGAAAAAAACCCAGAGAGAAGTGGTCAATCTAGAAGAGAAATGCTTCAGCTCATTCACCATCATTCTGAAATGGATGGATATTTAAAGAATGTTAAACAGTCTGTAGCACAGTCTGTCTACACAGTCTGTAGCACTGTGTAATTTTGCAGAGATTATTCTGACTTCTGCAAAATTTTCCTATGGTTCCCTTTTTGAACTACAACATCTTTGTATGCATTTGGGGTTCTCTTTATGAACTACAAGATCTTTGTATGCAATTGGCAATGTAGAGTTACGTATAAAATATCAGTTAATATGTACAAGTTTCTAGACTTTATAAAGGAAATGGTAAGTTCTTTAGGTACCACCATAGCTGGGAGTGGTGCAGTCTGGTTTCATGCTGAATACTAGGGGCTGTATCAAGTATTTCTGTCACAGATTTTGAATGTGCGGGACCTAGTTCAACTCTGATATCAGTTTTGACTTCAGTGAAATGGTGCCCACTTCTGCCAGGCCAGAATTTGATTTTACAGAGATTGAAAAAGCAGGAATTTTCTTAAGAAATTAGGCTACTGTAATAGTGTATGGTGAATTTAGAGCTAGCAGAAATGTTGCTGAGGCTTCCTTATGATGTAGGTTTTTAGCAGCATTGGCAGAGACAGCATCAAATTGTTTGCTTTGTAGTAAGCCCTTGAGTATGCTGTTAGCATCAAATGCAAACAACTTCTAGTCATTAGTGACCTGCTCAGCTGCTTGGTGACTTGAAGGAGATCTATACCAATACACTGAGATAATGTCTTCACTTAGAGTGAATCTTCAACTCTGATGCATTAAAAAAAATCACTGCTGTGTGACTGTCAAGCTCGTATTCCTCCTGCTTATGTGGTGGTCTGTGATGTCTGTGTCTCAGCTTGGAGAATGAGGCACGGGTAAGCTGCCACCAGCTATTGGGAGCTCATTTCCTCAGGCTGCCCTGCCTGCTCACACATCAATGCCTGCCGTGAGACAGACCTGTTCAAATCTTACCAATTTTGCTATTGTCTCACCCTCTAGTGGCTTGTCTGGGAAACAGGATGCAAATCATGGTTAAATTTGAGCACTGGTACTTACATTCTAGGATGTTGTTCCCTGTATTTTCAGCTGACAACTATGTGTGGATGTACTTGCAAACTTCACTGTAGTGACTAATTTCAATCTGCCTAAAATTAAGATGCTGCCCACTGTGCTAAAAATCTTGATTACAGCGAATGTCAGGTAGAATAGGGTTTTCCACTGTTTTCACTGTTTATGTAAGCTGGCCAGAAGTGTGTCTGTGGCAGTTTGAAAGGGTGATGTTTTGATATTATTCGTATCTAACATAAAACCTCTTTTAGTGTGTGTCTGAGACCAGTGTTCTTGAAATGAGGCCATGGATTTCATTCTCAGAGAAGCATACACACTATGAGGTTAAATGGCACAGAATCAGTGTGAAGCAGTGCAGTTTGTTACTCGCATAGCTTCTTTATTTTCTTTGAGCTCTGTCACTTCATGTTGACAGAAGGACATTCTTCTTTAAATCTTTTGAGGTCCTATTTATTTATTCGTAAGATCTGTATGGAAATCTGAACAGTGATACCTGAACAAAAGAATTAAGGAAAGCATGCATGTGGACAGGGTGTTGATTCCTCACTGCTGCAGACTCTCTTGGTATTCAAAATTACATGACAGAGGATTTTTTTTAACTAAAATGTGTGGAGATAAAACATTTAATACCTGACGGCAGGTGAAAATCAAGCTGTAAATAGTGTTACAGAGATTGGAAGTATGGATCTGGTTTATGCTGATGTGGGGTTTTTTTGCCAGAAACATAGATTTTGTGGCAACTTTGCTGAAAATGTGTTGACCATGGAACAAGCAAAATTTTTGGTAGTACAGTATAGTAATTAGTTAATGATATATTACTTGTTTTAGCTTTGTTCCACTACTGCTCTTCCATTATCTCTTGAGTTAGTGTGTTTTCAGGGTATGAGGAGTTGGTGAACTGAAAAACTTTCATGAGTTGAATCTCATTGTTCTGCACACAAGGAGAATTTCAAATTGTTTAGATTCATAAGGTAAATCCTTCACTATAACCAGAGTGCTTTCAGATTTCAGACTGTTAAAATTATTGCAGTACTGGTTCTCTCAAACTATTGTAACTGATATTCTTTATGTTTCCATTGCTACTTGTGGTCACTCTAGGATATATTTATTATTCATTGCTCCTTACCTTCAGCAGTACCAGCATTTAGGAGAGTACACACATAGATCTCAAAGTCCAGAGACAAAATATGACAAGATATTAAAGCTGACAACTCTTGCCAGAGAAAAAATTTCATCATTAGTATTTCTAAATTCTATAATCTTTCTTAAACTCTCCGTCTCCTTGCAGATAATGCTGAGATAGTTTTTGCTTTAATCAGAATATGGAAACAGGTGTTTCAACTTTTTGCAGGAACTGTTTGTGCGGGTCAGGGGTTTGTTCTACGTATGCTGAGAATCACTCCAAGGAAGCAAAGAAGAAACACTCACTAAAATGAGTAACTACCTTTAGCAATGTAACACACAGGCAAGAGCTGCTGTGTGAAGGAAGGGTGTTTGCATTTGGCATTCAGCATTTCTGTATCTTGCCGTGTCAAAGGTCTGAGCCCAAGGAAGTCTAAGGTGTATGAATTGGCCAGTATGGAGTTATTTGTTATTTTTGTTCATTTTACATAGAGATCTCTCTTCTGAAAGGATTTGAGTAGAGCTAGCACAAATTAGGATAGGGTAGCTGCTGCTGTCCTGAGGTTAAGGCTGTAAGTGCCTTTAAAGTGAGTTATGTATCTTGAGATATGTATCTGTGGAGTTTTGTTTATTTCCTAATAATAAGTGTGTGGTAACCAGAGCTTCCCTGAGTGATTCAGGTGCTTTGCCAGACTCTGATGATATAAAGTATCTATTTGCATCACAAATTCAAATGCAGTACAAATCGAGTAATTATTCTGTCTCTAAAGAACTTGATTAATCTTCCTGTCTGCACACAGCAGAACTGTTCCAGCTCAGCTTTACACCAGCAGGATTTATTTATTTATTTATTTGTTTTTAAGTTAGGCATAGGAGAGCCCCTGTCATAGAGAATGTACAAGTCACTGGAAGCGATGGGCCATGAATTTTGGGTGGAAGCTCTGTTATTCACAGGTAGAATTCCTTGGAAATGATGTCTTGTTAAGGCTTTTGGATAAGGATGTGTGAAAGGATGTTGACTGTCAGATCTCATTTCCTCCAACCAGTATGACTAGATAAACAGGTAAGAGGAAATGGGGGAAAAAAAATCCCCAAAACAAAGGAGCAAGTGCTGGTAAGGGGAACTTGCTCTGGGAAGCAAAACTGCAATGACAAGAGCTGATCAAGATGTGACAGATGAATTTTCTGAGAGGGAGGAGCAAGAGAGCTTGGGAGGAAGGGAAAAGTAGCTACAGAAAAGAAGTAATAAAACATTTTGTAGCTCCCTTTGGAAAAAGGTAGAGTGAAGAGAGACGTCAAAAGGATTTCCTTTGATGACGTAGTAAATTTGATAGATTTATTTGAGATTTTTTTCAGTGTTTTTTGATACTGCTGAAAAAGTCACATACATGTAGAACTTCTCAGTTATTTTCTGATTGGCTTTTTAGCAGTGATTTCAATACTGTAATTTCAAACCCTGACACTTTGTGTTCTATTACATGATACAGCTATGGAATCTGTTGCATTTTTAATTTTTTTTTCAATTATGTAAAATTTTATAGCTGTAACTTGCTGCTCACTAACCTTGAAGTGTAGTAGTCTCATCACTGAGGTGATGCCATGTTTTCTTTATGACAGAAAAGAAATAATAACACAAGGTTAAGAACAGATTTTCAGACTTCATGAATGTGAGCTTCACATGTTTATTGATCTGCTCTTCTGAAAATTCAGCAATGTATGCCAAATCAAACCTTAAGGCATTCTAATTTGGAATCTTGCTCGCCTTGATTTTCCAAGAAGAGAAAAGAAAATTTGAGGATTGCTTGAAAGTGATTATAACCATCTCTTTACACTTTGCTCTGATTTGGAAAATGGGAAATGCCACATCTTTGGGTGACATCATTGTTTTAGATTTTATTACTGTTAATCTCGAGATTTTTTAAAATAACTGTTACATTAATGAGACTGATTCAGCATCCAGGGAAATGAATGGTTAGTGAAAATGCTGATATATGATGACAAAAGTTCTTTACAGATTCTGCTTAGATTTTCAAGGGAAGGTGTAGCTCAGAGTTTGTGTATTTGTTTTGGAGGGTTTTTTTGTTCAGTTTTTTTTTTTTTAAACAATATAACTTGGACTTTTGAAAGAAGCTCAACAGTTTCATAGTTCAGCATTTAATCTGTATTTACTTGCTTGCAAAACTGGACTGGGATACTACCGATGGAGTAGACCCAATGATGAGACCTTAATTCAACCACCTAAAGTCTGTTTTTGAGTACTTAATACCAAAAAATGAAGCAAACACATACATGACATGAAATCATGGATTGGTATCACTTATTCTACTGTCCCAAGTTTGATTACAATAATTTGAATAGCAAGCTACCTTTATCCAGAATAGACTTTATGCTGAATCCAATTATAATCACCTAAATTTGATCAGATTGCATGCGATTCTTTGCAACTGTCTGAAAGTCAGAAAAACAAAAAGGTCCATGAAGCCAAGACAAGGTACTACATAAGTTAACTAAACAGAAATGCAATTGCAAGTTTGTATCTTATTTGAAATCTTTTTATTGCCAAGAGATCCAGTATTAAGGCATAAAATTCCATTTTCTGGGCTAAACAGAGGTGGATTATAAAATCCACCTGAAAATTGCCCTTGATATTTAGCGTGTATTAAGAGTTGTAAAGTTTCAACTATTGTATAAAAGATGCAAGAAGAGATTTTTACTCTCTTCTAAGGGCACATATTTTGCAGCTAAATCTTCTATAATAAACTGTGTAAAATATTAATACTGTGAATAGTTGATTTTGTTTGGGTTTTTTTAAGCTATTTTTTCTAGCTTCAATAGCATGTAGGGGTAGCAGTCCTTTTGGGTGTGGGACAGCTGAGAAAAAACCAGTAGGTTTACTGATTGCTGAACTTCATGTATTTTTGAAAATCCCCAGCACTTTAAACTATGCATAAAATTTTCAGTCCCACAAATGTGGGACTTAGGCTTTGGCACATGAAAATTTTCAGTTGTACCTTATAACATACAGTTAGTGCAATCCTGATTTGATTTTGGCAGGCACTAAGGGATTGTTGACATAAGTGTATTGGAGAAATCTAAGCAGGTGGGTCATTTCATAAAATGACTCCCAAATCTTACTAAAATAAACAGTCTCTGGGAAGATCTGGCCCACATTTTTCTGAACAATTACTACTTAATCCAAATAAGGAAGCAGGTCAGTCACTGTTATTCCATGTCCCACACCATATGTACAAGCATGAATTTTTACTTTTCCTTTCAGTATCCCCATCAGGCTGTGAGAAAAGGCAGAGCCCGTGAGGGCCCCAGGAACAGCAGGCTCCTGCCTTCCTTTGGCTCAGACTCATGGCAGAGGAGCTACAGCAGTGTCTGAAAATGCTGCAGGAGGTGTTGAATCAAGGTTTTGGCAGCTCGTACAAGGTGAAACCTGCAATAACCAGTTTGTATTCTGTCTTGCAATGGTAGTTTGTGTATTTACATACACAACAGGATTTATTCTGATGCAGGTGTAGTTTATCATTATCTCCATGTGACCAAAGTTCAGTAAGTCCAACATTTGCTGTAGAGTTATTAGAAGGGAGGCACTTTGTGATTTCTGAATAGCCATCAGATTTAGTTAAACTGATTACAGTTTTGTTGGGTCTGTCCTGGGGCCATCTTCAATGCTGCTGAGTAGGAGAATCTGGTAAAGATCTCATTTTTAATATGTTCTAGAATTACTAATGTAATTAGTAATTCTAGAACATATTCAAATTTTCAATTTTTTTTTTCATTTTTAAACTGTTTAGGCAAATAAAATATTATTTTTATTTGTCCAAACAGTTTAAAAATAAAAAAAAACCTTGGTTTTTTAGGGGTAATTAATTCCCTATTAAAGAAGAATTGGATTTGATTTTCTAAGTTATGTTACATCTTTTGACATTAAAAAAAAAAAAGAAAACTTCACAATAAAAAATACTGTAGAGCTGCTAACATCTGAAACTTAGGACCAGACATATTTAAGGAAGAGACTCCTTGCTTCATTTTGATGAAATGCATTATAGTAGAAGATCCTTAGGGACAAGTAACTTTCAGGAAAGAAGGAGAGAACCTTGAAACAACAATGCCCATTTTTCTTTAAAATTAAATTAAAGGTAAGAGATGCTGCCTCCTACATAGGGGTGCATGGTTTTTGGAGGCTAGATGAATTCCTAAGAGCTGGGCTTGTCAATAATGCCCCTTGAATTTATTTCACCAGCATTTGTTCTCTTCTAGTTTTGCCCCAGTCCCTTTTCCTACTGTGCTGGCTAGCTTGCAGCCTTTCTCTTCCTTGCTCCCATCCCCTCCTTCCAACCTCCTGGAATGCCAGCTCTCTGTCCCTGGGATTTGGCTGTGCTGTAGACCTCTGCTAGTGACTATGATAGTCAGGACGGAAAGGAATAGTAAAGTCAGCCTTTTTGGGAGTCTGACACATTAACATGCAGATTGAAAGGTACCTGCAGTTCTGCCTTGTGTCATTTATAGGGCTGCTTTCAGATCTTGCATGATTTCCCAGAGTGTCACGGATCAGTTGGTACCAACGCTGGGTGTTGTGTTATCAAGTGCTGGGAGAGGTTACCTCGTGCCAGCATCCCAGGTTATGCACATCATAGCTCTCTCTTCATGCAGCATCACTTCGTGCTTTAAGAGAGCACAAACACCCAGGGCTCATGAGAGATTTGCAGAGGAACATTTTCTCAGGCACATAATGATATGCAAATATCTCAGGATCAAAGGTAAGTCAAAGAAAAATGGCACTGAGTAGAATAAGTCAACTCAGCTAGCACCCTAACTACAGGATAGCCCACGGGCAGCTCCAGAGTTGTCAGCTCCTCTGCCTGTGGAGCCCACTGAGGGGCCAGATGCTGCTGTTGGATGAGTTTGCAGCAGCTTGGCATCTGGGCTCTGTGGTGGCCTGTCCGTCAGGGTGGAGTGGGAACTTTCGCTGTGCTGCTGGGGTTGGACACAAAGGAAAATAGATTTTCTGAGGTTATGGTAATCAAAAATAAGTTGTTGTGTCTGGTTTTAAGTCAGATTCTATCTGCCAGTTATTAAAGAGCAAATCCACCTAAAAAACAAACCCTGCAGTTTTGCGTTATTTAAAGGCACGCATGTAAATTGCACGGACTTGCTGTTTGTTTCTAGATTTTTGAGCAAAAGTAGGAAGCATGTCCATATAACTGTATTCCCATATTGAAACTGGCTGGCTTGAAACTGAATACATACTTTAAAAAGAAAACAAAAAGTATTTGATTTTATTTTGTTGGGCTTGGAGGTAAAAAACAAAGGGTAGATTTTTTTTAAACATAATTTTTTCACTTTTATTAACACAATACCTCATCGGTTGAAATAAGTTAAAACCAAACCAAGCCAGTGTCTCATCTTAGGAGAGCTCTTGCCATCCATGTTCGGGTATAGCTTCTACATAAGTTGCTGTAGTCCGCAGCCCAGGTAGAGATTGGTGGGGTTTTACCTTTGTGGGTATGGCCAGCTGCTGGTGCAGGTAAATTCTGCATGGGGTGGGCTTTGCTTAGGGCTGAGCAATTCCCTCCGTAGCAGTCAGTGGCACTGCTTTGACTGAAGGCATGTTCCACAGCTGAATAAGTTCAGCCCTGAGTAGGGGGCTACCATACAGCCAGCAAAACGCTTACTGTTTAACTATGAAATTTGCACATGAACATGCCATTTGGATGAGAAAATGTGTAATTTGGGTAGGAGAATTTGCTACCTGCAATTGCAAATTACTATATTGAGTTGTTTCCGCAAACATAAGGGTCCTAATTTTCAATTTGATCATCTAATTTATTTTTCCTTTTACCAAGGCTGCCTTCATAATTTTTTTTCCTATGAAAATGAGCAAGGACTATTTTGCTTGACTTGTGAGTGGTCAGAGAAGCACTTAACATTTCAAAATGCATTCAGAAGGTACCTGAGGTGAAGAAAATCGGATGCTTATAAAAGCCTTGAAAGTGGGATGGCTGTTTGCTGTAATCCTCCTAACACAATAGCCCTATGCCCCAGTGAGTTATTCTAAAACCCATTCTAAAAAGGAGATGTAATGGCCAAAAGAGGAGTATAACAGGCTTTCTAGAATGTTTGTGACTACTCCACAAAAGACATTTTATATTTTCAAACATGTTAGTTTTCATGTATTTACTAGTAACAATGTATTTACTAGGTAAACTTAAACCTACCTCAGGTTTAAAAACAAAGCTAGTTTGGAAAACATTTTTTAGGGGAAATTCCAACTCTACTTTGATGGTTTCCATCCAGTTTGCAGTCTGGGGTAAGATTTTTCTCTTATATTAGTATCTTCTGTAGTTTCTGAGTCATCTTTCATGATCCCTTTTCATTGACTGTAAAAGAAGCTGAATCACATGAATGAGTTGGCCCTTTTATAATTTCTACCATTATATATACTTACTATTCTAATGGAATATTTTTTTTTTCTGAAAAAACTATTCCATTGATAAGTATATATTATGGTAGATTTAATCAGTTTTCATAGTGCAAGTAGTAAAGTAACATTGCACCCAGACAGGAGACCTTTTGAAATTCTAATAGTAATAATAATCATCAGGTAATTGGAGTCCAGTATTTTTCAGTACTACTGTAAGTTTTCTTTCTGTTAAGTCAGAAGTAAAAACAAAGTTTAATAAGAATACTATAGATTAAGTTACTTCATTCCCTTACTCTTGATTTTGTTGTTTAGCTGGTTCAAGAAGTTCCAGTTACTTGTATTCCTCAAAATATCATAGAACCATATAAACATTTGAGTTGGAAAAGACCTCTCCCAACAAATGAAGTTGATATATTGTGGCAGTTTTGTATCACAACTATGTTGTCTCTGTATTACTATGAAGTCCTGATTTAATGGAAAATTAATTGTTTGAATGTAGATATTAAAAAAACCCAAACATTAAGTCTTCATTGAAGTGGGCAGACAAAGTCTTGATTGCAGGCTGATCAAGCATGTCTCAGCTTTGTGCATACAAAACGTTAGAAGAATGAATGGGGAAAAGCAGCACTGGTACAGCTGTTAGAAGCTGTAGGTGTTTGTCCTTGAAAGTTGTCAAGACTCAGCTGACAGAAGTCCCTGAGATTCAGTATTGACCCTGAATGGAGAAGGGAGGTCTCTTCAAGCCTGAATAACTGTGATTTTCTGATCCTGTAAAAAGTGAGCTTGTGAGAAGAAGGAAATATTAAAGGAAATGTTGGTATCAGAGAATTTCATAAAGATATACCTCTTAATGAAATTGCCTCTCTCTGCTTAAAAAAAAAAAGGAAAGGAAGAGGTTCTCTGTACCCTGCAGGGAGTCACAGTGGTCTTGAGATTGTTCTCAGAGGTATCACATCTGAGAAAAAGTTCCTGCTATAGGGTGTGGTATTAGAACATTGGAGATTACTGACACATCGTTCCCAGCAGGTAATCCCATCCTAGGCTGGTAGTGTGATGAATGATGTTGTATCACAGTAGGCAAAGAAGTACTAAGTTACTACCTCTGATTTAGCCAGAGGAACTGAATTGATGAAATTTCTAAATTGGGACTTTGGAAGGATGACCAAACACACATTTTTTAATACGGTTTGATCTGTGACTGTGTAAACTCTTGACATAAGCCAGGAATGTTTGTTGCATCCATAGTGTTCCTGACTTATACAGCCACAGCTGTTCCAGAAGATTGTCAACTGGTTCTGCTTTTCTTGTTTTGTGTTTCTTCTCTACTGGTATCTTCAGAAGACTTCTTGGACTGATATCCACTGTCCATAAGGAGGTATATATCTCATTTTTGCATAGATGCCACTTTATACCACTGAAACAACTTAAAAGTAGAACTGCTCTTACAACTTCTAAGTTTTATGATAGAAATTACTGTTTATGTTGAACAAGACAAAGAGAAAAGTATTTCTCAAATCAGAATACCTTTGAATTGGTCAGAGGCTAATCTGCCTCATCTATCAAGCTATTCCATAGACATTCATAGTTCAGTAGTTTATGTCTTTGCTTTTCATGGTGTATTAGAGTCCTCTACCAGTGTTCTTAGCAAGAACACATATTGTGGTGTATAGTGGCATCACATGTAACAAGATGTGTCAAAGTGCCTCCATGAAACATACTGGTCAGTATATCTCATAAGAGACTTTCTCATTCATTTGTAAATTCTGCTAGCAAGTGGAATTCACAATTGGATGAAGAACAACAAAGTTAAATTTGCCATGGTAAAGGCAGAGAAAGAATTTCACTGTGCAGACAGAGGTTCTCATAATTACTATGTACTGAAGATACCTGACTCCTATCCCTAAAAACAATCTAGCTGTATTCAATTTTCACAAAATTTTGTTCTTTAAGTAATAGAAGTGTGTTTCTCTGCTGATTGGAAAATGTTCATCCTTCTGACTCTTCTTTTTGGATAGAGATTAGACCAGTTATGTCTGTGATCCTCATAATGGATTACTGAAATTTACTTCTTTGGGGATTATGCTATGTGTAATTGAAAGTCTACACTGTACACAGGGAGTAGCACCCTTCTGGTGAGGCCAGCTGTGAGGACCCTTCCTGTCCCATTGCCTTCTCCTCTGTGAAAGTCCACTTGTGGTGCCAGTTCCTGACTTCACTGCTGTGCAATTTGAGCTGTATGTCATCCCTCTATCAGTCACTTTCTGTCAAAACTGCCATAGTTTTGGAACAGTGCAACTTGACAAAGCCAGGGATCAAACAGGAAAGATCAAGGAAAAAGAAGCTTTCAGAGACAAGTGCAGAAATTCCTAAATCCATTTGATTTATCCCAAGTTTGACTTTTCTAAATATAGAATGTAGGTTTTTCTATTCAAGAAATAATGCTGTAATCATAACAGTGTCAAAACCAATTATCTTTTTATTAATTTTTCCATCCAGATCTTTTTGTACCTTGTAGAGAATGAAGAATAAAAGGTTGAACAATGGATGGACACTGTTGTAAGAGATAGCTTTACAATGAAAGTTTTTTAAAACTAGCAGCATGTCACTTTCTGTATAAACAGAAAAGTTGCAAATATGGGTATTCCTGGAATAAATCAATGGCAGAAGAATTTATTTTTCCAGAAGTACAAAGGGGAAAATGCATGAGTATAGCTGGAATTAATATGAAATTATATGCCTTAGATTAGCATAACAGTGTTTCTACCTCCAGTAATGTAAATTGGAAGTCTCAGAAAGACATTTTCATCAGAAGCAAAGCCTCAAACTTAGCCATGTTTTTTACTTGATAGTGTAGAGAAACCTGAACCTCTGTGTTGCACTTTGCATGAACTTACACGCTTTTTTTTTTTTGTGCAGCTCTATTTATTCACATCTCTGAGTCAAGAGAATGAATTAACAAAGAGAAAAGATATATGCTATGTCAGTGAATCATGGTAAGCTATGAAGTAACAAATTTGGAAAGCTGGGAAATTGGCCAATACAAATTTCAGACAACATGAGGGAAAATGGTTACTTTATATCCCTTTATAGCTATGGATAAGTATTCAGTTTGCATTATTTTCTACTATTAAAGGTCAAAAATAATGATCATTGAGAGTTTCTCAGCCTTTTCAGATTTTCAAATTCTTGTTGTCTAGCTATAAAAGTATTAAATCAAAGGTATCATGAGGTGAGAGAAAATACTGCAAGAAAAAGAGCTTGTGTAGTTACAATCACATCTGCTACCTTCTCTGGGACATTTCTTAGTCCCATTGAACCTGTCAAAGTTTTTCTGGTAGCAACTGCTCATAAGGGATATCAGCATTGCTTATCTTGCTCTGGAGTTAGTGTTTACTATTATCAGTTTTGAAATTAGCGCATATATTAAATTACCATGCTCTGATACTCAAATCAGACATCTAGACCCAACATGCTCTCTTATTTTAAGGTGTGCTGGGTTCTTCTGGATTTGTACCATTTAAGAGTGAGAGTAGAGGAAAAGGTGTGGATATGTTTTGCTATGCTATCAGGCTTTTTTTAACGAGAAATCCAAGTCTTTCATGTACTGGGGTAAATGGTTAAGCTTTTATCAGCTACTGCACATTAAGAAATAAGAAAGGTTAAGAAAAGAATGGGAAAAAATAACCTTGGCCAATCCAAAACTTACAGGCAAACCTCTATATGATAGGCACCTTTCTGGTCCATGCAGTAATTCCATACTGAAATTGTGACCTTTAGAATTAGAACTACTTCTGAGCTCTGTCATGTAACGATCCAACTTGACCATAAAATAATTACAAAAATTTATGAAAGAAATTTGACTGAATGAGTCTGGTGGATAATTTAGAAACTTCAGTATCTCAGACACCTTGCTGAATTTATACCTCAGCATTTCTCTGAAGTGGTAGCATTGCCCCATCTTTGTGATGCCATTCACTGAGTGCTGGCATCAGGATCTTCTCCAGAGGATGCAATTTTGTTGTCCCTTTGTCTAACAACTAGAGAATATGGAATAACCGAGGCTGTCCAAAGTGTTGAGTAGCCTTTGTTGTCCACCATAAGAAATCGTAAGAGGATCTTGTCTTTTAAATGGTAAGCCATCTCAGGAATTCAGTATCATCTGTGTGTGAATACACACGACTGAGGCACTCGGTCACAGGCTGTGTGTAATCACCACAAGCTTTTAGAATTAAATCTGCGTTAAGCCCTCCAAACAATTGAAAGTAAAAAAATATGGATTTGTTAATTTTCTCCTTTCTTCATAAACTCGAGATATCTTATGGATTTTTGAAAACTTTGAGAAACAATTAAGAGTGTTAATCTTTTATTTCTTGTTTTAATTTTTTTGTGACTTTCTGTATAAATTTAGCAACTACGTTTTTCTTTATTCAGGTACGTTAGATGATAAAACTCAAGTTTAGAAATGTCAGT
The DNA here is from genome assembly GCF_027887145.1 of Ammospiza caudacuta. NCBI lineage: Eukaryota > Metazoa > Chordata > Aves > Passeriformes > Passerellidae > Ammospiza > Ammospiza caudacuta. The sequence goes on from NC_080595.1 coordinate 86,061,524, forward strand.
AGCTCTCACAAGTTTATGCCAACATTTGCTCATGAGAGGTGTTGGCTTGCAGTTCCTCAGTATTCAGTGATTTCCTGCCTGCCAAGTGTATATTTGAGCAGTCCTAATGGTAGGAATACACTGTTGCAATAAATGTAAACAACACATACATGAAAATTATTTTTAGAACAGCAACTGTCCTTTTCAATGTAAATTTTTTTCCTGCTATACTGATAATTTTAATGTGGGCAAGCAGTATTCCATTGGATTTTTTTGTAGGTGGTATCCTAAAATTACATAGAGAAGGTTTCCCTTTCCCTTCCTACTCCAAGTATGCCTGTTTACTTCTAAGTTTAAAAAAAAATTGATTCATATGAAAGGTACTAAACTTTTGTTAAAAGAAGATTGGGTTTGTTTGTTTTGTTTGTTTTTGTTCACTATACCGTTTATCTGGAAAGCTACTTCTGCTTACGTACCTTCAGAAGCATTTAATTAATTATTTTGCCAGGTAGTAGTTAGGTAATTCTATTTCAAAGAATACCTTTCAAATATTTTTGTGTGTTCATGTCAGAAATAACCAGTTTCAAATAGTTTTGTGTGTTCATGTCAGAAATAACCAATATTGTGCTGGCAGAGTAACAGAAGGCAGTGGTTTGGGTCTTGCACTAGTTCTGTCACTCCAGCAAGGTTCTTAGGCAGTTGCTTAACTGAAAACATGTGAAGAACCTTCTAAGTTTCATGGACTACAAATACATTTATAAATGATCTTTAAGGAAGCAGTTGTCTTATGTAATTCTTTCAACATATGTACAGAGTAGAAGTCTGTTGCTTCTGAAGAAAATGCTGTTCTTGTGTGCTGAGGATAAAGAGGGGAAAAAATAGGAGCTCTGAAATGAGGAGGTATACCTGGACAGAAAAGCAAGGCATGTGATAGTAAACATGCAAAATGTCAGTTATCCCATTATATTATTATTTTACATTGCTCCTTTATTTTCTTACTGTACTCTCCTTTTAGTCTCTAAAAACAAGCCTATTTCTAAAATCACTACAGTTGAATATATGGATATATTTTGTTGAGATCTTTGTAAGACCTTAGGTTAATTTGTAGTAAACAAAGTATGTTTCTAAATCATTTGGCTACATCTGAAAATTTTAGTTCACTTTCTTAAAGGGTAACTTTAGAAAAATACTAACTTATTCCTGTAAATAATTTATATTATTAAGAGAATTGTTTGCTTTGAAAGAATGTTCAGACATGGGTTCCACAGAGTGGTCTGTCACCAGTACTTTTCGCTTTATTCTTAGAACATTTTCAGTTATGTGGTAAGATATCTGGGTGCCTGAGTATAATGAGCATATGACACATGGAAGTACCTTTTCCCTGCCCTTAAGAAACCAAGGATTTGAGATACTGTAATCTAATCACATCAAGAACATCAAACTATGCCAGTAAAGTTCTGATAAGCCATTGGTACCAGTTCCATTTTTGTTAATCTTTAGAAACCTTGGTGTTTTCCACATGCTTACCAATGCTTCCTCTAACAATTGCCTAAATATTTTCCACTTTTATATTTCAAATATAGTTCATCAACCTTCTTATCTGGATAAACAGCATGGGGTTCTTTAAAAATATGTGTGGATGACATTTTTCAGTAATCTTTCTATTTAGGTACATTTCATTGTCTTTCAGCCCCTTGTCTGACATATTCAGTTCTTGATACTTGGCTGTTCTCTGTGTTCAGGTTAACTCAACAACATGCAGGCCTAAAATTTTCCTTCTTTTACTTTTTTTTTGACACTGAAGTATAACATTGTTCTGCAAATCATTTCTAAGTAAGACAAGACTTGTATGCATATTTGTGGTACAATAATATATATTATGATTTAGAAACTGAAATTGATCTGCAGAGGCAAAGACATCTTTCTAAGTGAAATGGATGGTGCTTGATAGAAATTAACCAGGTGGACTTTTAAGATTCCTTGGAAGGAAGAAATTATATAACTACAAATAAAACTAATGCTGAAGAAAATTGAAACTAATAAAGCTTTTATAAATTTTCTTCGCTATTCCTGTATCTAGAGTGTTTTAATGGCAGAATGGGAGTTACCTATTTAGTACTATGTCTTTTAATGGAGATGGAAAAAAGTGTTAAAAATACTTACCTCTCAAAATGTGCAGATAGGTACAGATGCCATAAAATTACCTAAACTCTATTGAAACTACCTGAATATGTTTTAAATACAAGGCATAAAACCCTGACTACTTTTTTCCTTCTTAAAACCAAAAATCATCATCCATTTTTAATCTGGTGAGGGGTTTTTTTTGTTGTTGTTTTTGGTTTTTTGTTTTGTTATTGTTTTTTGTTGTTTTGTTTTTTAATATTTCCAAATATATCAAAAGTTTTTCATCAGGCAAATTGTTCTGTTATTTCCTAACTTTTGAGTATTTAATTTTGTATGTATTGTATATAATATCTATATATCTAATGGAAGCAAATCCAGCTTATAACCAGTGAAAGTGAATGACAAAAGAAATGTGTCTGCTGCTGTCATTTCCCTTCATCTTCTTTTATGTTAATATTTATTTTCTCATTCATTTCAAATTCTTTAGTATCTTTCTGAAGCATGAGCCATTGAAATTTTCAGGATATGGTGTGTTGCAAGAGGAAAAATGTATGCTGTATATCTACTAGATTGGGCAATGAGTAAAGAAAGAGCAATGGAGGGCCACTGTTTCAGGTAAAATGCTTAAAATGGATAGTAAAATGTTTACTGACCTAAGTGGTTTTCTATCTGTTATACATGTGCATATTCATTTTAGATACCAGAAAGGCAGACATAGTTACATAAGACATGCAGAAGCTAAGTCAAAATATGGGTTTAAAAAACTGAAAGGCAAAACAAGGTTTAACAGTTATGATAACAGTCAAATTGTATCAACAGCCAGTTCCAAATCCAGGCCTCCTCCTAACAGTTAGGTCAGTATTTGTTGTGCTTAAAAGTCTTATATAGGGAATGGTAAAAGATGGGACATTTGGCTTATAGTTACAATGTGTTACTGATAATTCAATTGAATCAACATAAATAAATCCTGTTGCTAAGTAAATGATGATTTCTCATCTGCTGTTCAATATGGAGACAACTAATCTAATGTGAATAGAAAATTGTTGGGCAAGGGCTTGTGAATATGTGTACAGTTCTCTTAATATCTCTATGTTCAAGGTAAAGGCAAGCAATTAGATATAAGGGGACAATGAGAACACTCACAGAAGAAGTAGAAATACAAATGTTTGGAAAAAAAGAAAGCATGACCTACAGAGTGACTTTTTGCAGTGTCTTTTGGTAATTATACAATGCTCTCAACTAAAGAGGGTGAATTTTGAATTATCAAACCACCCAGATATGCAATTGAGTTAGAAAATATGTTTATAGAAAGGACTTTAGGTGTACTGTTCACTAATTCTTATACTGTCTAAAGATGTATTTTTATATGTCCTTGTTTTTCACTGCCAACCACATAACCAGTTAGTCCATCTTTCTTTTCTTGTGGGGCTAAGCTGGCTTCCTCATTTCTGCAGTTCATCAATACAAAACTGATTTGAAGCTGAGCTGTATAATAATAAGCCTTTCAGCAGCCAGGCTTGACACTTGCCTTGTAATTAAGGCCTTGATGGTTGTGTTGATGGCAAATGAAAGAAAATGGCTTTGTTCTCAATTCCAGAGCCTTGATTGCTGGTTCTCGTTCTCACCTGAATTCGACCCATTCTGCATTGTGCACATGATTGCTGGAGTGTGAGTAATTGCAGTGCTGGCAGATGACATTTTCATGAAGCACACTCTGCACTGCTCCAGAGGGAATTTACAGAATTTATAGCTGGAGAAGCTCATCAAACATGGATTTAGGAAATGCCTATGTGAAAAGTGGGAGCCCACAACTAAATATCAGAGCTTTTCTTTTGACATTTGCTTTTACATAAAGGACTGTCTGCAACCTGTCTTACCTTATGGTAGCAGCCTATTCATGACTAGATTTTGTGATTAAGTGAAATTACTGAAGTTTGTTAATGCAATTTTTTGCATACTTTCTTGTAATTTTTTGTGTGCTTGGAAAAGTAGATGGAAAATGGTTTCCTCATTTCCATTCATATTTTTAAATTTCCTTAACCTTTCAACTATTTAAAAATTTTCAGATGTCTCCTGATATTTATTGACAGCAATGTGTTTGGTTTTTATTTAAATCCTCTTATTTTTGCAACCTTTTTGCATTACAACATATTTTGTTTATTCTAAATGAAAATGAATGTACATTTTAAACAGCTTTTTAAATAAAAAGGCTTCCACAATGGAAATATACTCTGTCATTTATAAATCAGTTCTTTAGAAAGAAATGTACTGTCATTTGTAAATCAGTTATTTAGGAAGAAAACATTAATGACTTTTGTATTGACAAGTTCACAGATTTCAATGAAGGGTGTTTTATGTGTTGTAAATAAGAATTGCATACTGAAATTTTGCATTATAGGTAACATATGCCATGATATGCATAATCTTTTCTTCCCTCTGCTTTAATACTCTTGCATTTTCCTCTCCATCTGACAGTTTGTGCCTGTCTCATATTCACCATGTTCCTTTCTGAGCCCCCGATGCTTTTCCTTTCTCCTATAACACAATCAGGATGAATACCTGTAGGTTGTTGCTGTACTTTCACTTTCCCAAGAAAGAAAAACACAAACATTTTTGGAATTCTGTTGACATTTTTCAATCACAGCTGCTTGTGCTGTCACTGACTGCATGTGGAGATGCATGGCTGCTGTGACTCAGAGATGTACTGTCTGCCTAGCAAGCCAAACTATCTGCACTTAGGTTTTCGTATTTCTTGAGGCTTCTCCATCATGTCAAGTCAAGAGTTTCCTGCTTGCAACTGGTATTATTGAAAGTCCTGAGCAATTGAATGTCTGAAGGTTCCAGGTTTTTAAGTTAGGTTTATTGGTTAACTGTAGGAAAAGTTGGATGAGAAATCTTTTGAGTTTCTGCTATAATATAAATTTTTGACCCAGAGTAGTGTTGATTATTTAAAATACACAGAAGAAAATCTGAGGTCTAAGCTGATGATGTTGAATTGCCAGTTGTTTTAGGGCCTAACTTATCCTCATTTCAGTACCTGAACTCTGTATCAACACTAATGAATAGCAACGAGAGGGTAATCAATCTAAACTGCTGACAGTTGTTTTAATTTATGCTATACTCCTCAAGTAGTTGGGTAGCACAAGGGGAGACTGTCTAAATGTCTGGGTGTCTAAGTGTCTACCTCAATTCATGGATGTTATGCTGCTGTCATTTACTAAAAATAGTGTGTTTTTGTAGTCTTAAATGGGAACAAGATGAAGCCTGTTGTAAACACATCTTGGTTTTTGTCATATGTAAAAGATTTCCTAATATATTTCGAGTACTGACTCGAAGTACATTAGGAAATACTGTTAAATACTGCTCCTAATCTTAAGTGTTCCTTGGGGAATCACTTAAAACGTTTAAGTTCAGAACCTCAAAATTTCTTGGACATGTAAGTCTTTTAAGAATTTGCGTGTTAGAGAGTCACTTCTTGTCCTTTGAAGCCATGAAAATAACCTAGGTTTAAGGCTCAAGGCTTGGAGACAGAAGTCTGTAGTTCATTGTTTCATCTCATCCTTATCACTGGAAAGCTGAGGTGCAGCCAGGTACCAGAGCCCTGGCTGGATCTTCTCTTGCAGGAATGTTAGGGACCCATCCGTGTGCATTGTGGCAGCCTCTTGTGGCGCAGTTCTACTCTCATTTTGTTCCTCTTGTGACAGTCCCACTCTTCTACTGTAATTTGAGTGGCAACTCAGCCCCAAGAGGGGAATGAATCTACTTTTAGATTTCAGTATCTGTAACAAAACAGCCCAAAACTGCTTTGGACTTCTAGTAGAAAAAGGGCAGGTTTTAAACCTCTATGTCCTTAGTCAGGACCTGGATGTAGAAAATTATTTGCTTTGTGGGAATGAGACCTGGATCAAAGAAGAATATGGTGAGAAAACCCTGGAGATTCCTAACTATTTTTCAAATCTTTTGCAAAACAATGGACTCTGAAGAAAGAAATGAAAAAAAGAAAAAAGGCAGTGGACTAGAACAGTGAAATATGGCAGTGGACAGCTTTTGAACCTTGCTGAGTGAAGAAAAAAGCTGCTTGATACCATTAACTTAATTATGGTGATGGTCTGGGTTATACTGGGGACAGTGACCAAATATTGCATTATGCAGACTGGTTTTGGAAAATACTGGCGTCTAACACAGCAATTGTACAGTTAAGAATCACCTTAAGGGTTTAAGGTAGAAGTTAAAATATTGCAAGTCATGGAAAATGTTCAGCTGGTATTCCTATTACCTTCTTGCCATGACCTCTGAATTTGAAAAACTTCAGTTTATTTTAATAAATCTTTCTCTCACCCCATTTTAATTTTCATTTTTCCGCATCTCTTTATCTTTCTCAACAAGAATGTTAAGATGTGATTTAATTTTCTCTGACATGCATTTATGCTTTTCTGCCATATTTTCCTCTGGCTTCTCCCATTTGCCTCAGTGACCTATCCCTAAGACATCTTGTTCTCTGTCCCTCGTCTCTCCTGGCTTGTTTATGCTTGGCAATCCAGATGTGGTCTTCATCATCTCAGCATTGACTCCTGATTTCTCATGTCTCTTACATTCCCTTCTATCCTTCACACCTAGGGGAGAGAGGGTCCCAGTCTCATGCTTTATTCCCAGATTCATTGTGAGATGACCTTTTGGAATGTCAGAGGGAGCTGACTGTGGCTCACCCATGGCTCAGCCTATTGCATGAGACCATGGACTGTTTTAAAGTGTTTTTCTCTCTCACTGTCTTTTTCTATAAATCTTAAACAATTTTACTGAAAAAGGGAAGAGTTTCTCACCTGATCTGCATCTTCTGTACCCGTTGCAAAAGCTGTTGTTTTCTCTGGCACCACACAGTATGTTGCATTATCTGCTCCCGTTTTATGATTTTCTGTCCAGCACAATCATCAACAATTGCTTGTTTCCACTGAGAAGCCTGGAATTCTTGGGCAATACAATGGGTGTGAGAAGTTCTGTAATTCAGGGGAGATGATAAAAGGGCAGGAGTTTCCTCCTACCATTTATAAATGTTAGGATTCCTGTGGTTTTTTGTTACATTTTCTTTTAAGCTAACACCTCTATTTGTTATGCCCTTAAAAATTTTTTGCATCTAAATAGAATTTAGGCTTGTCTTATGTTGCAATATCTGTTAATCCATAAGTTGCTTATTCAAAACCTAGTCTACTGGCTATGCTCAGTGCTATGAAAATGCTCAAGAATTTTTGATTTCTCTTTTGATACAAATTTATCAATACAGGGGTAAAACATGCTATAATGTATTAGATAATTATTTATAAATGTATCTCAATAATGATATAGTTTTTGTATCTTTGGGGAAAAGTTGTACACCTGTTGGTGTATCTGCAGATTATCTTCCATTCATGGATGCTTTACATTCACTCTATTACTGTGCTAGTACAGCTCTTTGATATGCAGGTCCCACTGTAGCTGATACCTCAGCCCACCTTAGTTTTCTGCTTTTCACTCCATTGGAAGTCAGTCTGTTGTAGGAACTTGCCCTACAAATATTCCATGACCCATTTGGTGTCCATCAGAGGACACCAAGGTTTTATCCTCCTTAATGCACGTGTTCATGAGCATATTTTCATTTATTGTCCATTTGCTATTGGAGGTTCTGTGTTGTATTTATGTTTTATAACTTGCTTTGTCTGTCTCCAGTGGGATACCCCACCTTTGCACCTGAGGCACTGCTTTAATTAGTGACACAGTTACTGTTCTCTTACCTGACAGTACTAGTGAATGTAAGGGCGGAAGAAGAGAGGGTTTCTGAGCTAAGGTCATCTGAGAGTCTGAAACCATAAATTCAGACTATGCTTTAACATGTGAGAGTAATATCCATGGTTAGATTTGACTATAAATGCATTTTGGGATTAATTTAATGCTCTAATCTGATCACAAATAATTTGCAAAGAAATTCAATCAGCAGAAGCATATTAATTTTTCTCCACTATTTTCCAATTGTTTGTGCAGACAAATGTCAGCCTTACAGGAGAGTTATCCTTTCTGTTTACACTTAAGAATGATTATTCTTAGTGTGTGAACAGTCATGTATAGTTTTAGTCGTTGATTAGTTAGTATTTGTAACAAAAAAGTAATTGAAGTGCAGGGAATAACTCACAGTGAATCCTATTTTTCCTTTGAGATGTATCAGCCTGTAAGTATAATCCTAAATATAGTCCAGTTTGTAAACATTTTTTTTGATTTCTATTTCTTGTCACATTTTACTAAAATAGAAATGATTTGCATTTCAGGCAAATCTTTGTGAGTACTGTACAAAGTCACAGTAAGTTTAAACACAACAGTACTTTCTGTGATGTAAGTCATTGCAACTGAGTATACATAATGGTAATTTTTGAGTTCAGAATGGTATTTTAGCATTAGCTTGTATGATGTGCTACACAAATGCTGAGAAGAACATTTCTTATGTATCTTATACAAAAATCAGTATAGCACTGGTTTTCTTCTGCATTTAATTCAGTTACACATAGTTTATCTGTTGCTTCTGAGAATTGTAATGTTAAGTGTCTTCATATAAATTACTATTATAAGGAGGAGTCAGTTAAAGTATATCAGTTTGAACTGGCCAAGAGACATAAGAACTTGCAGCTCCCAAGTGACAGCTGTTGGGGTGACAGAGTATGACAGTGAAAGAATCTCCCCATACATGTTTCTTTTCTGTCCTGGCAATGGTAAAGCAAATGTCAGCAGAGTGATGTATGAAAATACCACTGCTTGATCAGGCTTGTTTGATAGGAGCAAGGCTTCTGTGTATCCTTCCTCCTTGCCCATGTGTAAGTAGATGGGTGCTGCAAGACATAGGTAGCTGTGTACTGCTCAGTCTCTCTCTAATATATCTGCATCTTTGCTCATTAGGCTTAAGATGTGTCAAAAATTTTTAAACATGTTTCAGGTACAACATAGGATCTTTTAAGTCACCATCAAACCGAGACACTGGAAATGGATCCAATATGCAAATACAGTTTTCTGGATCAGTTTCTGTATCTTTCATTTTGGTGTACTGAAAAGGCTAATTCTCTGCTTCTTTATGTTACAATATTGCACTTTTACTTTATTGTTCAAAAGATAATCTTGCTGCAAAATGATTTCAGTTAGGGATTAAAGGAGAGAAAATAAAAATTTAACTTGTGGCAACAGATGGCAGAAATAGGCCTTAGCCCACAGAAGAGTCAGTAGATGCTTGGTGCTTTCACCTTCAGTCATTAGGTAGATCTGACACTGGTGCATGATCGACTGTGCAAGCAGCCCTGCCCAAAATCTGCCTCAAAATGCTTTGCTGCATTCAATGCTAAGAGAACTCTTCTCCAATAGTTGTCTGTGTAGGAGGGTAAAACTAAATCTGCTAATAACTTTTTCTGTATGCAGTTCATAGTCTGCAGTGTGTAGGTCTGTATTCTGTAGGTTAGTATTATTTGTTTTACACTTCCATGTCACTAATTGTGATTTTTTTCCTAAAGATGCCATCGCTGCTTCTGATTTGCTTCAGAAAACAGCAGGAAAGGTCTGGAAAGGCAGATCAGTTCTCTACCATACACTTAATTTAATCATTGGCAAGTTGTTCTGATTACTTGCCCTCTGCTTTTCTTCTGCTCTGGCTCTCTGGGTAACAGTTTTGAGAAGATTAAATCTGCCCACCCAAACATTGACCTTGGAAATGCCCACAGATCAACAGCTTTAATGTATTCTCTAAGGTTATTTGCTTTGTAGTGTGGTTTTAAGGTGCAGTTCTGTGTGCCATCCTCCCACTTAAAGACAATTTTCCAATTCCATATTTCCAATTCCTGGAAGTGAGCACACTGTTCACTGCAAGAGCCAGTAACACTGCAAACACTTTGTGTTTCCACCACCCTCATTACCTTCTGCAGTCAGGAGAGCCCTCTGCTCTTTCACTCAGGTACACTGGTGCACTGTTTCACACTTCTCTCCAGTGGGCCTCACTCAGGGGATAACTGTTTATCTACCGTGTAAGGGATGCACACAGCTTTTCCAAAAGGTCCCCTCACTGCCAGTTGTGTATTTTCCTCATTAGTTTTAAATCCTTGTTTGGCAGCAACTGATCCTTTGAACCGTTAATCCAGCCTAAGCTACACTTCACATTAGAAACCTGGCATCCAGTATTAACAGGCATGCTCATTGACTGCCTGCTTTCAGTGATGGTATTCAGAAAGTTTCCAAGAGCACCAGATGTCAACTTTGGATATCTTCTTCCTTGAAGAAGGACATCCATGCTTCTGTATTTTTGTGCCGGATCATTTTTTCTTAATCATCCTTTTTTATTTATAGATAGAGTTTTATAAGTTTAGGAAACATTTATTTCAAAGCAGGTTGGCACTAAGACTGTCTATTGGTAGATCTACGTGAAAGTTAATGTAAAATCTCACAAGTGCTTATACTTTGTAGTCTCAAGTGTGTTGTTGATGGAAGAAAGTAATACACCAAACGTAATGATTGAGAAAACATTTTTTCACCTTAATTTCTTTGTTTTCACAGATTATTGAGAACTTCATACTCTGATTGAAAAAAAGACTTTGTTTGCTATTCACTTAATGGTTGTGGTTTAATTTTTTGTATTTATATTTCTTGACCTTTGACCTAATGTTTGTTCTAGAGGTTGGATTTTAGTGTTATTTCCACTGAAAAGTGAGACAGATGTCTATCTAATGTCAGCAGTAGTGGGACTAGGCCCATGTATTTTTTATTTGTACACTTTATTCTGAATAATCAGAAGCATGACTTTAGTGCCTTTAAATTAATGTAAAACTTTAATTGCCCAAATCTGTTGATAATCACAAATAACCTCATAAATCTGAATATGAGATAAAATATTTAAGTAATTTTTTAAAACTCTATCAAAGTATTTGAAGTAGTTGTAATTATTTCATATTGCCTTAAAAAAAACCCAAAAAACCACTAAAGCGAATTATTGCCAGAAGTAAATCAAGGGACTACCAGTGTTGAAGTGCACTAGAGGAAGTATACAACCTCGTAAAAGCAGGCAGTATTTGCATGAGAGCTGGACACTTTCCTGGGATTTTACTTTATTGGTTCAGATTTTTTCCTATACCTTCAGGGATAATAAGAACTGGGGGCTCTTGGTGACCTTTCTGGGAATTGCCAGTTCTCAGCATCAGTCAGAATGTAACCTTTTTTGTGAGAATTTTCTTGTCTGCTACTAAAATATCCACTGCTTATAAGGATAAAGTATCCATTCCAGCTGTTTTTGCCATTCACTTGCAAAGTGCATCACTTGGGGCATCTCAGAGCCCGTGACATTTAAGCTGGATTTTAAATGTGCTTTATTTGGGTGTTTAGCAATAAGGAGAATCTGTACTTCAGCATCTTACAAGTATCCTATTTCTTGTTTTACAAGGGTAACTGAATGGTTTTTTGGGTTCCTGGAACAAAGTATTATTATCATTAGTAGAACAGGAATAGATAACTGTGGAGGCTTTATTTTTCAGTATTCTCAGTGGCAGGTAAGTCACCTATGGCTGTCTTTGCATTTGCCAAGCATTTTGTGTTGAGGCAGGCTCTGAATGGTATTCCCTATGTGGAGATTTATATATATGCAAAACGGTAATCCCCAAAAACACATGACTGCTCTTGGATATCCGATCTTTGGCTTTGAAATGGAGGGTCATAGTGGAAACCAGTTTGTCAGAGCCCAAGGCCTTGTCCTTCAACAACCAGTTTTCAGGTCTGGTCTCATTGTTTCCAATAATTAAAAGCTGTAGGTAGACCTCAAAATGTCGGTGTTGGGAGAAGACTGGGAAAAAACCTCACCCCTTATTTTGGTCTTTGGACACGTCTCAGACTGAGCAGGGTGTTGGGGCATGGCGAGAACGCGTTGTGCGTGTGGCGGCTGCAGCCGGCGGCCGCCGCTGTCCGTGGTGCTGCTGGGGACTCCATGGAGCCTCTCAAGGTTTTGCTGTGACCTTTCTTCTGTAGATAATGATTTCTTACATGAATTTGTGTTTATAGTTGAAGGTACACAGCGTGTTTCAGCTGTTTTCTCCTTAACAATAAATCCACCGATGCTCACGTAGGTAAAGTTTTGTTCTAAGATCAAAGGCACAGTAAGGTCACCATGAGGATGCATGCAGAAGTGTTTATAACATACTTCTTTTCAATCAGTACATTTTTTGAATTAATGGTTTATGTATATTTCCTAAGATTAATTTACTCCCTCAGAATGCCACTTAAATGAAAAACAAAACAACAACAACTAACTAGAAATCAGGAATTTTGAACTCTCAAGAAAAGTTATTTGGTTGATGCATAATTTTATTTTATCTAGTTGAACTATGCATTTGAGAAATTAATATTGAAACTCAGTCTTTAAATTATAAAAGAATTTTATGAGAGAAATGATTGTTTGGTTTAAAGGCTCTGTTCTTGGGTATCATTTCAGAAATTTTCTTATAATTCCCACATTATTTTGAAGATTAAAAGACCCTCTCTTTGTTTTTTATAAAACTGTAAAAAAAAATTAATAGTAATTGCATGTAAATATTTAGTGCATTTATATGCAAAGTTTGTTTAATAGAAAGGAGTAGTACTATCTTCTAAACTCATGGAATTTTACCTTGCCTGAAAAGCAGCAAATAAGGAGTTGAGTACAGTATCTTTTAGAGGATTTATGGTAATGCTGCTGAATTTAGCTGAGCATAAACAGCATGGTGAGCCCCTCAGGGTCTCTTCATTTTCCTGACACACTCCACTGCTGCCCCATTAACACTTCGTCTGTTATTGCCATCTACTCTGTTTAATGAGTATCTTTGAATTTGAAGTTCTTCCCAAGAAACAATAGCTAAAATAACTGCTGCACCTACTGTAGCTTTCAGTAGTGCATCTTATTCCCTTTGTAATATTTTTAAAATAAAAAGTACATGTGCATTCTGCAGCAGTATAGTTGCATCACGACATTTTTTTTAATCACAATAGACACTAATCAAAAGCACTAAGTAGTGAATACAGATATGATGCTGTATCTGTCTGTAGAAGGCAAATGCATGCTGAATAGCTGATAAAGGAGGCTTTTCCTTACTTTAAAATTCCTCTAGTTAATACTTACTCTTTAATGTAAAGAAGGAATAATTCTGCTGGAGACTGTGCTATCAAAGCAAAATATTTCTTCTAAGAAATCATAAGACAGAATGACTAGGTGCTGTTTTCTGGTATCTGTATTAATCCAGCTAACTGATGAAAAAGGTCAATATATATGTCTCATTAGATTGGATTCCTAAAACTGAGTTTACCACATTCCTCAGTACACATGAATGAACCATCTTAAATTATGAAACAATAAGCCATATTTTCAGATGCGGACTCAACCTGAATTAAAGCTAGAATAATGTTGTACTGGGATGCACCATAAGCTTTAAGAACAGTTCTGATTTTGCATTGACTATTAACTGATCACAAAAGCGCTCCAAATCGCTGTAGGTATTCAGTAGATCTGGGAAGTCTTTGGAGGGCCAAATAAAAAAATCTAAATAATTGAATACATTTCTGTTCTAGAAGATTGAGGCAATCAGTTGAATATTGAAACATGTTTTATATTAAATGCATTCATTGAAAGCATATTTTTGAAATCTGAAATAACATGTGAGTGATTTTCTGTGTTCTGGTAAGCTTGCTGTCCTTCATTAATTTTTTGTTTGTTTGTTTGTTTTTATTTTTAGAAAATGAGTCTGGAAGAAAATTGGTGAATTCAATCCAGAGGACCTACAAGCACTCTGACAGGCTCAGAGAGCAGAGTCTGTACCAAAGAGCAATTACCCCACCAAACGATTTCAGGTACAATTGACCTAAATATAGCACTCTCTTGAGATTATTGACAAGAGTTCATTTCCTGTAGTGCTTTTCCCATTTGCCACCCCTGGTAGCCACTGTGATCTTATCTGCCTGGTGCTGCATGACTTCTGGGATGCAGTTAAGAATTCTGCTGTGCATTATCTTTAAACAGACAATTCATGCTAAAAGAGTCATTTGCAGTTAAATTAGATGATGCATATATTATTCTTGCTGCCGAAGTTACAAAGAACAGGAATGACTGCCTGAATCCTTTTGGACCTGAATGCACTAGAATTCTTTTTACTGTGAAATCAAAAAGGTAGTACTAATTAATTTTAAATAAATAGGAAATTTTATTTCATTAAACAGTAACAGTTGAGTTAGATGTGCAGGTGGATAGGTTGGAAAACTTGCTATTTCTTTCACTGTGTTTATATTTATTCATAAAGTGCGACTTGCCCTATGGTCATCCTACTATCTCCAGGCAGTCACAGTAGTTCTCATATGCTGGCATGAAAAATGAGCATATAAATTGAATGTGTAAGTGTACAAAATGTGGATGAAGTGAATTCAGGGGCTAGTAATGATAAAATCCATTTTAGTTTTGAGGAATGCATTTTTCTTAAGCATTGCTTACAAACTTGTTTAAAATGCTGGATATATTTGCATTCCATGTATGTGGAATAAAGGGAAAATAGATGGTATTCCCTTGATATTCATCACAGAGGTTCTTTCTTGAATTATTTTTCTTCTCCTGAATTTTTATTTGGAAAATCTATACATTGTCCAGAAATTCAGAATCTGCTATCAGATTCTATGCTGAGCAGCTGTTGTAGGGCCATTTGTCACAGACCTTTATGAGCTAATATCACAGGACACAACTGTGTTATTATTTTCCTGCATATCCCCTATGTTTTCTCAAAAGAACACCAGAATACTTTTACTTTACTAGCAGAGTATACTCTGCTAGTAATCATAGGCCCCACTCTTCAAAAGAAACTGAGGAAGTTCAGCTGAAAACTGAATAATTTATAAGATAGAGACATATATACACTATATTGGTCCACGGACTTGGTTCCTTTGATGATGATGGACAGTGGTTATAAATGTAGTTAGACTCAGAAATCCTATACTAAAATAAGATGAAGCATGAATCAGTTAATTGCATTAGATAGTAATTATTTTATTACAGGAAAAATTTGGATTAGATATAGAAGAACATTTACCTGTGACTTATGTTTTGCCAATGTACTTTAAAGGGTTGATGAGACACACAATATGTCACAGTGGAAAGGAGTAGTAATTTAAAGTGGAAGTGTAAGAAGAAAGCAGTAAAAGAATAGGTAGAGGTGGGATGAGAATATGCAGGGCATGACTAAATGGATTCTCAGGCTGAGCTCATGGAACTTCTTGTGCTGTAGTTTGGGATCATGAGGAATCTGTATAGTGCTTTCTGGTGACTGCTAAAGAAAATAGTTTTGAAGTTTGAGATGTGAGAGAATGTACATGAGGAATTTAAATGGATTCCTGAAAGGATGTTTCTGTTGTAGAGTCTTCTACAGAGCAAGGCAATTAAGGAACATGGACTTAGGGGTGAAAAAATAAATCAGTCCTGCCCCAACACAAAGAGAGAGAGAAAACTCATAAGAAGTTACCAGCAGCAACAGATCTTAAACTGAAATATTTAACTTCTTACGTTTGATATTTTGCAAACAGAATTTTTCATATTAACTCTTGCAATGCTGCAAGAGCTTACCTTAAAACTTGCTGATGTGATTTTTCCCATTTTCTTTTAGATAAAATGTATCTAAAGCTTGATTTTTTTAATCTGCAGAGATTATCAGATGCACACATTTTGTTAATCTTGATATTCCAGAGACCTGACATGGCTGACATACAACCGTTGTACATACAATAGATCATTAAATCAGTTTGAAATTTAGAAACTAATGCTGGAAAAGACCATGCAAACTGACTTTTCTTTGTGAATGGTCTTCATGAGGATTGCTCACTTCAGCTGCTAACAGATAGAAACATCATTTTGAGCCTTCTGTTAAGCTACATCTTGTAATAAATTATGGACCCAGTGAAAGGTGCACCATCTTAAGCATTTTATTATAGTTATTTTATATCTTGAAAGGATATTCTGGTTCTTTACAGTGTGCAGATCCATAGAGGACAGTATCACAGATTAAGGATTTTATACTTGCTTCTATATTGTTTGCCCTGCCATGGCAGAGAAAAGGCATAATAAAGCAATCCTAATTAGGCAATGTAGGAATCTCTGGTATGCAACATTTTTCTTAGGCAGCTATATATTATTTCTACTTGTTCTGTGGTGCCTCAGGGAGTAAGAAAAGTCTGCCCATTAATTAGAGAATTAGCTTACAGTTGGGAAAGATGCGTTCAGGTTTTGCCTGTGCCACAAATTTTCTACAAGACATTTAGCTAAGTTTTTACCAAAATTCAGCACAACCTAAGGATTTGGGTTGGTGACCATACTTCTCTGCTTTTGAAGCAGAATCATGTGTTCTTCTTGTTTATAGCATCTTAGTTACCCTCCTTAAATAACTGAGTAGTCAGAAATCCTCACTCCGCTCATCAGCTGAAGTGAATTCTGTATACTTTTCTGTCGTGCTTGCCTTGTGTGAGGGTGTTGATGGAATGGCAGGGATGCACAAAGTAATGCCTGATATTAGTTCAGGTAGAGAATTACAAAGACACTGTCATGGTGATGAGTTCATGTTAGTTCCTGGCAGTCTAAGTCTTCCTAGTACAACCTTCTGAAAAAGCTAAGTTCATCAATCAAAGTGTCATATGTTGCTAAAATTTGCAGTTTATAAATTGTCACTATAAATGTAAGTAGTAGGAATCATGACATAAAATTATGCTTCTTTTTCTTTGTGTCTTTCCAGACCTAAATGGTTTAAAAAATGAGGCAGTAGGATGCTTGAATTGCAGTTTCTAGGCAGCATCTCTGCTCCTGTGAGCAGGCATGGCTGTTTTATTGCATGGCCCAGCCCAGTGATTGGTCATGGGCTGCTGCTGATGTTAGCGTGCCAAAGAGAGCATGTGACATTAAAGGTAAAAATGCCAGGGCAGGGGCATATCACCAGTAAGAATAAGAAAAAAAAATATTCTTGTGCTTTGTTGGATACATAGCTCAGCCTGACAGAACATCTAATCCCTAAATCATCAGGAAAATTGGTTGGGTTGTAAAATCAAATTAAACTCACTATGAAAGATCATGGTCTCTCTTCAGTGCACTAGCAGGCATGTGTATATATCTCAATCCCAGACTAGGGGGAATACACCATATAAGTAAAAATGTTTTTAAGAGAAATCTGATTATGATAGAGCTGACTGTTTTTGTAGCAAACATTTAGAAACATTTGGAGTAATTTGATTAGAAGAGATAAAAAATCATTTTGTTAGATCATTACATCTTCATGTTGAATCCCTCATTTTCTCCTACTTTTAACATTTTCTGTAGAAGGGTTATCATGTAGCATTATTTTGATTAGTTTTTAGTTACTGAAACTAACTTAGCTTTGTTATGTGATCTTAAATGATTCTTTTTTTCCTTATCAATACTGGGTATTGACTTTCGGTGGGCAAAAGAAATCTTAGCACCCTTAGGCAGATTTTGCCTTCTTCCACTGCAGATGAATGACTGTGTATTGCTCTAACTGAAGTATTCATTCTCAAGCCAAGGAAGACAGAGGGCTAAGTTGAAAGCCAAGTAAAGTTCTGAAAAAGACTTCATTGATCAAGTAGAATTTGGGTCATGGTTTAGTTAGGTCAGAATTATGCTTCTTATATGCTTCTTATACCGTAGAAATAAAGCTTTTATTAACAAGTCTACATATAAAAAAAGACTTTCACATACTGAGACAGAAGGGACGCAGAAGTGCATTTTTACAGCACTTCATTCACCTTCAGTGCACTGAGGAATGTTAAGGAAAGGAATATGATAAAAACGATAAAGATTCTTATCTGGCAAGTAGCTAAAGCCAAGAGAAGGTGCATGTTTCTTAGCCAATCAAAGCTAGAAGGAAACTGTTTTAAAAAGTGGGCAGGAAGACAAAGCTGTGAGCAGATTCTTATAAATTCAACAGTCCTTTCTGTGCAGAAATAGGTTTTGACTCCATATTAATTTTATTGCAAACAACATTTAAAGAAAGCAGTGCACTCTAAAAGTTCCCACTCTTGTGAATATTTTTGTAAAGGTGTAGAGGGAGTATGTACTATCATTTCTTTTTCATTTCATGAGGGAGTTGCTCCCCTGTGGTTTGGGAGAGACCAGCCTGTGCTGCTCAGCAGCTCTCAGTAGTATTGTCCTCACATGACCTTGTGGATGGATTTCTATTTCAAAATCATACAGAAGTTAAATACTGCTGAAAATAGCATTCACTCCTGTTTTGTTCCTTTCATAGCTTCTGGGGTGAAATTTATCTGTCCTAATGTAATGTCTTTTCTATCTAAATTATCTTTGGCTAGGCTACCTTTATAGTCAATGGAGAGAAATAGACACTTTTTAGGGCATGATTCATCTCCTAGGAAGGCAGACATCTAAATAGGTCAGATGAATCAGACTGTACAATAGCACATTCCTTACTAGAGAGAATAAAGGAAACCTAGGGATCAGCATGGATGTTGATGCATATATTGCAAATATCTAAAGTTAAGTGAAATGAACTTTATGTCTATAGGAACTAAGTCAGAGTTCAGAGTCAGAGGAGAAAATCCTACTCTTCAGGAAGCACCCTTTTCTTCAGAGCTTGTGGTTTCACTGTGCTGAATGCATGTTCATAATCATACCCATGAGGTGGTGATACATTTAAAAAAAAATTACACACCCTGCTTCTCCTAACTTAATATTTTAAGGTGTGATGATTGAGTAGACTGAATTTTGTGACTAGATTTGTGACTATAATTTGTATATATTTATCATCAGTGATTCACTGGTTCCACAGAGGCACAATTTTTTTGCTAGTCTCTGCTAAAAATCTGTATGTATGTGGTTTCATCATGGTTTTGGTTCACTTGTGAACCATTTCAGCACCAGATACTTTTTTCTCAATCAGAAACCTCTTCAAGGAGAAAGGGAAGGTATGCATTTTATTTAGAGTACTAGACTAATTTAAATTAGTCCCTCATAATAATCATTGCTGTTAGTGCCAGAATTTCACTAAATGCTCCAGTAGATGAGGTGGTTAGTGCAAATGTGCCTGAAAGTCTCAACAATGAATATTTTCAAATGCTAACAAATGAATTTTGCAGAAAGGATCTTCATTTTGGTTTGTATTTGGGTGTATCAATCATAACAATAAAATGGGACATACAAGAATGAACAACATTATTTATTTAAAATATATTTAAAATACAAAATCAACAAATGAAGACTCACCTAAACACCAGTGAAGCTTTTTCATATGCTGCTCTTCTCCCATTGTTTGCAAAACTCCAGATCCAAGCAAACCTGCAAGACTTTTGTCAGATGCGTGCCCAGGAGTAGCACAAGGATGACAGCCTGGAGTAAGCAGATTGCTAGTGAGGCTAGCAGGTGCCAAAACATGCTGTTTCATGACCCAGTGTAAAGATGCCAGAAATAATCTCACATGTATTTCAGTAAATAAAAGCAAAAACCCCTCAGGCTTCAGAAATAAAGTGTGTGGAACTGTCTGAGATTAAGCAAGAAACTTAAAGTTAGAAGACCAGTGTTCTAATTTTTGCCTTGCAACAGATTAGCTGTGTTATGGTAGTGAGGCACTTCGGCCAAAATCTCTGTTTTGCTACTTAAATAGATGTCATGGTTTTGAAAAGAAAGTGGGAGCAGAATTACAAAGTATTCCACAGATAAAACCATGAACTTAAGTTGAATCACATGCAAATGTTGACTAAATATCTGCCCCATTTCCCCTATCTTTCAGAGTCATAGCATTTAGCTGTCTTCATTTATGGTAATTTCAAATGCATAAACAAAAATAAAAATTGCTTTGTAAGTTAAAACATTCTAAAACCATTTTTTCCTCAAGTGCAAGTGTTGTAAAATTACATGGTAAAATCCCTATATCACTGACTAGGTTGCTCAGGGAAGCTGTGGATGCCTGGAGATGTTCAAGGCCAAGTTGGATAAGGCTCTGATTAACCTGGTCTAGTGAAAACTATTTGCTTTAGATCCAAATGTCCATGTTAAACAGTTTCATTTAACTTTAGAGACAGCAATACCAGCAATGTGCTAAGTGAGCTCAAACTTGCAAAATGCACTGTGAAATTGTGAGAAACATGGAAATAGTTGGTACTCTGTGCTTGGTATGTAGAATAAGATCAATGAAATAAAATATATGACTGATACTGATATGGAGTCAGGGGTGAAAATTATCTAAAAAAGCAGTTGAGAAATTTTACATACATTTTAAATATTGTATTTAAATTTTAAATCCTTCTGGTGCAGCAAACCTTTCCATATCTGCTGCTGATCATATATTGTGTAGGGTGTCTAGAAGTTTCTAAAAGATAAGATTTAATTGTCATCGAATCAGAGAATCCTGGTTTGATAGCAACCCACAGGGATCATTGAAGTCCAATTCCTGGCACTGCACAGGACCATCGCAAGAGTCACACGGTGTGCCTGAGAGCTTTGTCCGTATTCTTGAGCTCTGCCAGGCTTGGTGCTCTGACCACTTCTCTGGGGAGCCTGTTACAATGCCTGTTCCAATGTTCCAGAACCTTTTGTGGGTATCCAACCTGAACCTCCCCTGGTACAGCTCCAAACCATTCCCTCAGGTCCTGTCACTCATAACCAGAGAGAAGAGATTGGTTCCTGCCCCTCTTCTTCCCCTCTTGAGGGAGCAGTGAGGTCTACAGCTCAGAGAGAGGAATTGTGATTGCTATAGTTTGACAATTATGACAGGAATGATGGTTGCTGTAGTTTGTAGTGAAGTGCCCATGTGCTAAAATTTTCAGGGTGAAAAACTGTTTTGATGGTAACAAGCACTTTATCTTAAAATTTCTTTATGAATGCAGAGTAAAGGAGTCCAAAATTGAAGGGGTAAGGTATATTAGATGGTTCAGTGTATGGTCTGAAGTACCCAGTGAGCTGGCTCTGTGTTTTTTATATAAGAGATTAGAGAAAAAAAATCTCTGCTGTCTGCCTGTTCCATCAGCAAGACACATAACTTAGCCCTGGTACCCAGGCAGTGCACACAGAAACAAAACCAGGAAGCATCTTTTAAAGCTGAGGTCCTACCTTAATTTTAATTATCTGTATATTACAAATGTGATGGGTCATATTTTTGAGTGCAAGAGAAAGTAAAGAATGAACTCACACTACAAAATATGATCTCTGGATAAATATGCTGGTTTAAGAGACACAGTCATTCTTAAAGGACAGAATATTTCAAATGAAAGCCACTTAATTGATCAGATAGATATAGAGATGCATATATATCTACCCTTATGTACACAAAGAGCCTGTGGTTTTTACAAAGAGAAAGTCACATCCATATGAAAACATGGAGGCAAAAGTTTGATTTGGCTAGTACTTGTATGTTCTTGAGCAGGACTGATAAAAAAGAGCCATGTGTTATCTCTACATCTCTTGAAGTTCATGGAGTTTAAGTGTACTCTTTGCTTGTGAGACTAATTCATAAATTTTGTCTTGAATTCATGTACTTTAAGGAACAATGGTCGGCTGCAGGAGCTACTGTAGCTTATTACATAGAAGATGCTCTCTAACCTGCTTATTTTGCAATTTATGATGCTAAAGGAACTTTTTGGCTAAAATCCAATCTTTCTGTAGAAAATTAGAATAATTGGTAATAAAACAGTCATTCCTATATTCCAGTTGTTATAACTCATTCCAGCATTGCATTCCAAAAGTAAATTCTGCTTTGAAGTAGATGAATACAATAGAGACAATTAATATATGTTCTTTGTTCAGATCTCAGTTATTTAATGGATCCTCAGTTATTTTATATATTGTGTGTGGAAATCTACATTAAAGACCCCAAACACTAAAGCTAATACGTCCCAGAATTAACTTTGTTGAGGCAAGTTAATTTAATCTCCCCCATGCATATGCATTGTGAAGACTTCTTTAATTACATGATCACATATTGTTTTTTGTTACAAAATCTTCTCCTCTTTCAGTTCACAGAATGTGTGATAGTCACTTAATGAGCAGCTGTTCTATATTTTGTTTTCATGACATTGTTCTGTGGCCCCACACCTTGTTTGCTATAGAATATTTAAGCCTTGCTCTGGAGACATAGTTAGTATTATTAATTTGCATTTTGGGATTTTCCTAGTATCGCGATAGTGCCAAGGTGATGAGCAGACATTAAATTAGCATTATTGCAGCCCTCTGAGATTGGCAGATAGTCTGATTCCAATTTTATGGCTGGGGAACCATGGCCCAGAATACTGTGTTCAAAAACAGCCACCAATCTACAGGACCAGCCTGAGCTGCTGAGGTCCAAAAGCCTTGACTCATTACTGTCACATGAAACTTTTCCAACTTAGGTCTTCTTGTCTACAGCTGTGTATGTCTCTGAACATTCATCTCTTCTGCAAATTCAAATGCCTCCTCTCAGTGAATCACATGGAAAATGAAGAATATACCTGCAGTGATCACTTGTGAAAAAGCTGGTTTGAATTACTATAATGGAAATTTTATGTCAAGGAAAGATAGAATCCTGCTTTCTAGACTGACATCCAATTACTCTAATTACTCTTCTTGTACTTGTTACATGGGCCTGTTTTTTAGTGCATTTCTTCAAAGTTCTTTACCATCTACAGTACACAGTTGTGATTCATCCTTGCAGCAAGGCCATCTTGTGCACTGTATGAGGCAGGTGTGTTCTGGTAACAATAGATATGAGTCATGCCATTACTCTCCATGCTCATTCACAAGATGAGGGAAAATTTGGTTATATAGGCGACTTGGAACTTCTGGCATCTTTTTTCTGGATTTGGTCACATTAAAAAGGTTTTTTGAAAATGTGTCTGTGTGAGAAAGAGAGATGGAAATAGAGACAGAGGGAAAGGTAATGAGTACACACCATTTTAAAATAGAAACTTCTGAGAATGTCTCAACCCCTGTCTGAATTGTGAGATGCTTGGAACCTTAAAATGCCCCACACAAGGTTGTACCATTCTTCTAAACCATTCAATTAAACAAATTGCATGGTTTAATATTCTGCAAAAATTATTGCTGAAGGAGTAAGATGCAAAACATCTATTTTTACTACCATCTGACTGAACAGATATTTTCTGACAGCACAGAAATCATGAGAAACTGAAGTTTGGTTTCCAGAAGACCCAAAAAGAGGTTTCAGTCATTATTGATTCTCTGCTCAGTTCTCAATGACCTTTCCTACCTGTGTTCACTGTCTATTAAAACTCTGAATATACCCCAGTTCTGTGTCCTAAGGACAGCAGTTCTATTTCTCACTGTCCCACTGGCTTCTTGCCCCATGTTTGGTTTTGTTATTTTCACTATAAGTCTAGTATAAGTACTTGTTCTTTACCTCCTGTCTTCAGCACCTTTCAACAGCCAGTTGTCTGTTTGTCTTCATCCCTCATTCCTCCAGGGCTGGATCTCAGGGCTTGTGTACATCTTTCTCATTCCCACTGGCTCTCCAGCCAGAACTCCATTGTCAAGCTGTGTTTTCAGTTTCTGTGCCTCCAACCATCCATCATTTGTTTCTTTGTGCTCCTGTTCCAAATACTGCTATGAAATGTTGGCTCTTCCCTTATTTTTCCTGTCTGCTGCTTCATTTTCCTTTGGGCAGTAGGCAACTGATAGAACTCTTTTGATATTTGTAAATATCATTGTTAATTCGAGAGCAGAGCCTCTGCTCATTCTAGGACAATGTTGCATAAGCTTAATTTCTTTGCTGAAAATTTGGACTTTATTTAGAAGACAGAAGCAATGCACCCATGACTGATACTCAAGACCTGATCCCAGTCCTGGCAAACTTTTCTAGTCCTGCTGGATACATATCATTTCTGCTTAGGCATTTTTGCTTTTTTTCCTCCATTGCTGGTCATACTTTATCTGATCATCAGTCTTGAATCCAAATAGTTTTTTCTAGGTGAAACCAGACTTTTGGGATGTTGCATGAGTACAACCCCAGAATTCAGCACTGAAATTAAACCTATCAGTTATTTGAGTTACAGATGCCCCTCTTGACACATCCCAGTAACAAGTGGGCAGGTTAATCTCTTCAGCAGAATGTTAATGTAATGTAATAACTTAATGTTAATGTAATGTAATAACTTGTACAGAGTCTATGCAGAAAAACGCTGCAATATTAATTTGTGGGAATTGTATAGTACCAGATACTATTCAGTTTACTTTTTGCACACTCATGTAAGAGTTGAATGTAGAAGGGATCCCTGGTTTATCTAGTGTAATCTTGCTTAACATAGGCTGCATACTCTTGAACCACTCTATAGCTGAAGAAGGCCTACTCATTATTTGAACTTAGATTTAAAATATCACACAACAGTCTATTTGTCTCTGTCCTTCATAAGTTGTAAAGCTTTGAATAACTTTTGAAATATATTTAGAATTTCTAACCAGCTCCGAGAGGGACTGAGCTATTATCTTCTTGTGAAAAGTGGTATCCCATGTAAATGGAAACAAGGTTGCACTGGAAAAAACTCACTTGGCATTGTTTAATTATTGCATTTAATTTCCATGCTTTCAAAATGCCCAGTATTTTGGAAGCTTCACAATACTGCCCTTTGCTTCTTTCAGTTTCTGGCCCTTTTATGGCATTGCACTTTGCTTTTTCATCTCAACATCTGGCAAGAAACTTGGAAGAGCTCATTATCAATAAAAGATTGGGGGGAAATAGATGCCAAAACAGCCTAAACTTCATTATGTAGGCAGTGGGAAATATTTTAAATGAGGGTAAGAATATTGGATTTGGGGCAAGACAATAATGATGGTTAAATTTGTCAGAATAATTATGGAAGATTTGTTCCTGGTTCCCTGCCTTGCTCGCATCAGTCAGTTCTTGTCCATCTGTGACACAGTTCCTTATCAATAAAATGGGAAGAGCACTGTCTCACAGATATTAAAATAGTTGCTTCAAAGATACCATAGAAAGAAGGAAAAAATTAATTTTACTCAACCTCTTGCAGTATTATGGTGTAAGAGGATACAATATAAGTAAATAAGGTGGTATAGAATGTAATCTTACCCCCTAAAGAGTTGCATCTGAGCCAATTACTAAAGATTAGGAGCAGGCCTGATGTTAGCAGGCCATACCTGCAGCCAATAAGAAGAGTGTTATAAAAGAGTGGATTGGTTGGTTGAGAGACTGGAGTCAGGTGGCTGCTGTGAGGACAAGGAAGAGTCAGTGCCTAGAGGAGTTGCCTACAAGAAACATCAAGGTATGAAACTCTAGTAACATGGGACCCTTGCAATGTAACAACAACATTATGGCTTGTATGAGTAGTGTAATACTGATGGTATGTCTCATATGAGAGCTGTTGTTGATGGGTTGGTGTTATGGTTTTGGCCTGGCAAATCCAGAGCCCCCATGAGTACACCTTCTCCCCGGTGTCTGCTGTGAGATGTGACCAGGAATAAGCAAAGTAGGCTCTAACTTAAACATAAAGAAAAGTTTATTAACTAAGCTACACACAAACAATTACTAAACTACACACAAAAGAAGAAAGAAAAAAAAAAAAAACACGAGGAAAATGAAAACCTCAGAAAAAAACACTCTCCCCCTCCTCCCCCCTAAATTCCCAATACAATACATCCTCCAAAATCACCAGTTCTGGGTCCAACACCACCCTTTAGATTGCTCAAACTTTCAGTTCCTCAAGAGGAGAGGGAGTCCTTCCGTGTGTCGTGGTGGCCTTTTCCGTCCTTGTTCCGGTGCTCTCACAACCCAACAGGGATCAGGGCTGCTTCCAGGGCTGTCTTTTTAAGGATGCTTTGTCCAGTTCCAGAAAAACACAGTATCTCACCTTCTCACCTTTGGGACATCTATCCCCCCCATATTTTATATACCCCCTGGGGCCGAGGGGTACCCACACTGAATCTTCTTTGGCACTGGGACATTTCTCCCCCTGGACTCAGTCTCTGTATCACACAGAAACATGGCTCTGTCCATGGCTACACAAGAGTCCAGCATAAAATGCCACTCCATCTTCTCCATTCTTTCAACATATCTCACTCTCTCTCTGATCCAGACCTCCATCACTCGTTCATTTCCTTCGTCCTCCTCCACTCTTATCCCTTGTCTAGGAAGGGTTAATGTTCTGTAAAGTTTTCATTGTCCAAAAAGGGTTAAAAACTCCTCCAGGCAGCTGGACTCCTGGCTGCACCCCCCCCCCCATCTCCTCAGCCGGGCTGCCTGCTGCCAGCACATGTTTACTGAGTTTCAAGATAACGACACAGGCTGCACTCTCTCTCTCTCTCTGTGTCTGTCTCCAAGGGGGGGGGGGGCGGGGAATGGCTGTCCGATGTCTCTTGGGGCTCCTCCACCCTTCCATCCTCCAGGGCCTCCTCACCCCCCATCTCTGTCCAGGCCCAGGCCTACCGCATGGCTGCCCCTCCCCCACCCAGCAGCAGCGGCTGGACAGGGGAGAGATCCGTCCTTCATCCCTCGAAGTCCCAAGAGAGCCTCCCAGCGCCGAAGCTCTGCTTTTAACCCCTGGGTGTTCTCAGAGGTGTGTCCTAAAACCCACTGGCTACACCAGATGCCAATATCAAAATCCAAGCACCCATTGGTTTGACCACAACATCCCAGAATTCCCACTTCTTCCTGGTCAAACCACCACATTTGGGAAGTTTTAAACCTAAGATGAGTGAATTTTTCCAAGCCTTTCTTTGCACAGTTCTCCTTGTTGTTTTATTATCTTCCCCTTACCTAAAGCAATGTTCATACTTTCATGGTTTGTATTTCCTTTCTCACAGCTCCTCACTACTGCTCATATTTCAGCATCGCTCCTGTTCCTCCAGAAATCCCTCTGTCTTTCCCTTATACTTAAAATTTGCACATTATACACGGTAGCATCTCTTTTTGAGCAGTCTGCCCCAAGTCAGTGTAAAGGGTCTTCTGGGCTGTGTGACGGTGATGAGTTGTTGAGGGTGCCAAGATGAATGAAGTAGCAGTCAAATTTAGTGCAAATAAATAACTAGTCTATGGGGAAGAAAAAAAAATATACATCTGTTTTCACAGCAGGAGTCTCTTAGTTGTGTGAAGTAGTTCTTTGATCTGAATGGCATGTTCTTAACTTGAGAGGAATTATTTGTATAGTTAGGAGGAGCTTTGTTGTAACAGAGAGAAAAAGCTTAGTACTGACCATGCCTGTACTCATCATACTTTGCAATGTCCTGTTTGTCTTCATAGTTGGGGTAGCCCAAGGCAAATGCAAGCTTTGTTGATAATACTGTGTCCTCACTGCTTTGTTGCTCAAGGTGTGTGTATTTAGGGACATATTCTGTAGCTGTCTATGCTGAGATGTTTAAAATTATTGCCAAGTTAATCCTACTACAAGACCTGTCTGTGTTCTGGGAAGGAATTGTTCAAACTGTGGAACTGAACCTCTGTGGAAGGGAGCTGCAAGACCTGCATAAAAAAGCATGGCCAGATTCCTGACCACACAAAGGATAATAATGTAGATTTATGTACTGTCAAAATTCACTGATTTTCCTATGAAGGGTTAAAACAAAAAATGTGTAAAGCCCAGATCAATAACAGCCTTGACAGCCACTGCCACCTCGCTCAGCTTTAAGCACCTTGAGCATTTCCAATTCACACTGATCTTAAATATTCACTAACAGGGCATCATAAATAGCTCAGCATTTTGTAGATCTAATTCAGAACAATTTTGTAGGGCTAAAGTCTATGGACCTATCCATGCTAGGTCACACTGGGCATCAAGGAAAAGCAGCATTAATCCCTTCTTTCTCCAGAAAGTTGAACTTTTGTAGATCTCAGCTGCTATGAGCTGGCAGTCAAGAAAATGAGTCCTCAGAAATATGGCAACCAAGATTGTTTTGCCTGGAGACAGGCAAAATCAATCTACTTCATATACAGTAGAGGAAAATGGGACAAGGTGTCATGCTGGCTGTATTTCCTGCCAAATCATGGCTTAAAATGTAGCTGTGGACCAGGAATATGATCAATGTAGAAAAGTAATGAATTTTCTAGGAGCTGGTAAATGCTGTCCTCCAACTAGCTTAGTACAAGTCTGTGTGTTAAAGGTAGAATTTCACGCATGGCACAATATTAAATAGAAGTATTCCTTTATAGAATCTTTTTTATCCTGAAAAACATGTTTGAGTTCATACTTTTACATTTTTAATAAAAAACAGGCCAAATTTTCTGCTCCTTTGGTCTGAATCTGGAAAGTGAATTTTTAAAATTAATAAGGATGAGCCTGATTTGACAGCCTTACTTACGTGAGTAGTTCCTCAGTGACTGCTCTGTTTATCAGTGCCAAGAATATCAAAGATCCAAAAGCTCTTTCCTTTAATTTCTTGAAAATTAAAAGACAGAAATCTATTTCCAGTTCTGAAAGAAGCTTTAGGATGCTTGGGGTCCAGCATAACTGAGTTTACACTACATAATGATGTGCAACATTATAATCTGTTTTGTTTGTGCGATGATTAATAAGTAATTGAGCCCAAACCAAGATGAAATTGGGTAAAGTAAAATGAAATACATATTGATACAAGTAGAGTATTATCCTCAGTAAGAAGGCTTGTGTTCAACTGAAAGTATTTTTCATGCATTACCTGCCTTTCTCCTTTCCCTTAGCTGGCTGTCAAGGTAAGTGGTTGAGTCACCATCCCTGGAGGTACTTAAAAGATGTGTAGATGAGGGGTTTAGGGACATGTTTTAGTGGTGGACTTGGCAATACTGGGCTAAGGTTTGGCTTCTTTTTTAACCTAGATGATTCTATGTACTTAGGTAAACCTTTGAAAAACAAATATTCTTTATTTAGCATGGTTTGGTGAGAAGTTCCTTGTTCCGCTAGAGTCGTGCTGATTCTTGAGTTGTTAAAGGCAAGAGATGTTAACATCAGAAACTTAGCCTTATGTACCCAAATAAGTAGCTTTGTGTTGATACAGGATATGGAAGACTACACCCATGCTTGCCAATTTGATTAAGATCATGTGCCACTTAATTTTCATGGTGTTGTTATTACTTAGAGACCTTTTTATTTTACAGGTCACCCCTGAGAAATATGTATTTTTGAATATTCAGCAGTAAAACTTGCTGCAAACTTGCAGTAAAACTCTACCAGTGGTTCCTAGAGAATAGAAATGGTAGCTTTATTTATTTTTTAATGTTTAATTTGAAAAAAAACCCATGCATTTTCAGTTTACCAAAAGAGCATTTCTCCTACATTTAATAATTGGTAGGGAGTATACTCATTTTATGACTAAGAAACAATAATCCTATGATAGCTATGAGCATCTGGAAAAGATTAGAGCAGCCTCTACACTACTCTTAACTGTATGAATGCTGCTGTAGAAGATTTTGCATTGAAGTTGTGATCCTTACTCTCTTCTTCTGCATAGTCAGGAATCTGGTCTCTGGTTTATACTTTGAGCTATTTGACATCGAAACTTCAGAACATGTATTTTGGTTGGCAGCACGCATATGTAAGGTATAATTTACAGCAAAAGTGTCTTTAGAAATGCAGGTCTTCTCCTGCATCTGTTCTTTCCTTGAAGAAGCGCAGTGTTACATAACCTGGAAAATTGAACTTTTTGTTACAGCACACTCCTGGCACTGCTGTCATGCTTCCTTTCTTACAAACTTCCAAAATCCTCATGGAGTCTGGGATTTTGAGTTACTCACATGGCACATTTTACATGTCTCTTGTGTCAAAGAGCGAACATAATCTTGATAAAAGATTCATCTAGATCCCATATTGTTAGCCTATTCAGTCTTTTCCAGAGAGGCAAAAGATACTGAAATGTGGATGTGGTCATTAATTTTAAAATGTTTCATATTGATAAAAATATTCTATTGTACTTGGAAGAGCTGACATTTCCAGAAATATATTGCTTTCAACTATGATAAAAGGATTCCAACCTGTTTATACTTCTCTTACTAATTCTTGACCACTGAAGATTGAATAGGGAGAATTTTGTAGGAAATGCATCTATTAAATTGTTATTTAGGTCTAGTTGTTCCATCAGTTTCCTTTAATTTCCAGTTTGGATCAACATATCTTTATATCTTGAAGTCAGATTTCAAAGATGATTAACATTCATTAAGACACATATAGTACTGACCAGGATTTTATAAAGGGCCAGACTGCTAAGCTGCTGCTATAGGCAATCTCACTTCCATTGCTGAGGCTTATCTATGCCATAAACACAGCTGGAAGTAACACTAGGTACTTACTGCACTTTTGGATGTGAAAGTACCTTCTAAGGGCCCCTACTGTACATCAAGGCACATTAAAATCCTGATGATTTTTTCACACACAAAGTGTGAAATAAATATTCCGTCTCTTCAGTTTATCTGCTCCTCTTCTGTCCTTCTTACACAGAATCACTCAGGTTGGAACAGATCTCTGAAGAGATCTAATCCATGCTCTTTCTCAAAGCAGAGCTGATTTCAGATGTAGATCAGATTGCTTGGACTTTCGTACTGCTTCCACAGAGTCCATCTTCATGTGTACCCTGTTCAACCCTCATTGTGTTGGTTTTATTTAATATTGGTTTTGTACAACTAGCTAGATATGATACTATTCTACTGATAATTTGATGCAGGTGCTTCTCATCTAGTCTTCTCTAACTCTTCTTTTTTTCCACAGTCATCCCTTTTTACCGTATTTCCTTACCTCTCTTACATTTGCTGTTGTTTTACCCTGGTTTTCTCTTGGCCATCTCTCTCTAGCTCCTTCCATTCATAATTTAAGAGAGTTTTAGTCTTTATTAACATTCCAAATCCTTAGAAAGGCATCCTGACTCTGTTTACCTTTCTGTCACTTCCTGTTGCTCCGTGATGTTGCTCTTTGTGCATTCACATGGATGTGTTCAAAGTAGGTGATTTCCAGTGCTATTGTAAACTCCTTCAGATTGGCTTCTGACCTTCTTGTTAGCTGGAACGACTCTCACAACACTACCTAATGATTCTCTCTTAGCCAATTCTTCCTTCTCCTCTCACACTGTCAGTTTTGATCTCTTTAAATCTCATCATGGTTTGTATCCTTGGCTCCATTCTTGTCTTGTTTTCTCCCTAATCCTTTCATTCATCTTTTGAAGTTCCTGATCTGACTTCTGCCAAAGTCCTAAGGATTTTTAGTTTTGATCCATCTCTCCTCTCCTTTTACACATCACCTCCACAGTCCTATCCACAAATAAATGCAGTTGACATGTCTGTGCTGCTAACCCAGATTTATATCTGTACTCCAGATATTGTAACAACAGCTCAAGACAAGTGTTATAAAAAAGGGCTTCCCTCCTAGTCTCTCATTACTGCTTGTTTTCTTAGTCCCCATCTTTTCTGTCAGGTCACTAATACAGATGTTACTATTCAGGCCTCTTCAAAATCTTCTATCAAGATTCTGTATAAATGTCTCAGATTCCTTGCTTTGTAACATGTCTAAGCTATGGTTCTTAATCCATGCAGTTTTCAAATAGAAATCTTTGTCAATATAATGATAAAAATAATTTATATAGGCATATATAAATTATATATGCCTATATATACATAATAAATAATATATACGAGTGGGTAGATTGTGTGTTTTGTGTATGTGTTTGAATATGGCGCAGTTTAAGAAATTGGGGTAACAGGTGGAAAAGGTGTGGTAGACAAACTCATCTCAGGAAGACTTCATAAGTCTTAAATTTCACTGTTGGTTTTTATTTTCTAACTTCATCCTTGTCTTCCTGCTGCACTCAGCATGTACAAATGTGTGTTACTGCTATATTGTTTTTCATAATTTCTATTATCTCTGAATTTAGCTTGCTGTTACTGCACATAGTTGCAAAACAGGGGGAAAATAAGGATGGAACCCTTGCTTAGTTTTTTAAATTTTATTTGAAAGATGCTAATTAATGCTTTAAATTTGGATTCATATTGCTATATTAAATCCACACCAAAAATTTGCTCTCCTCATAAGGCAAACAAGATCCTGAAAATTTTTGTACTGTTCTCCTGGTGTGTTTGCTCATAATCATGAAATTAAATATGCTTCTGAGGCTGAAAACTAAGCTTACCAAAATCAACATTTATGCCAGTAATGTAGTAGAAAATGCGAAATTCAAGATAAGAAGTCCACATATGTGCTGAGACATACAAATTTAATTGTTTCATGGTCCAAGCATGTGTATTGCTCCCTGGGACAGACAGTTGACTGTCAGAAAGGGAGAAAGGGTAAAGAGCAGGGCCATGAATTCAGTCTCCAAACTGTTTTTATTTTGAAAAGCTTTTCATTTTAAAAAGCCTCTAAGAACAGAGATGAGAACACAGTGAGACTAAAGAGTTAAATTACCCTAACATAATTTTGAAGTACCTAATTTTTTTTTTCTTAAAAATGCCCCAAATCATATGGATAATGAGAAGGACAGTATGAATGAAATGATAAAACTTCTGCAAAGCAAACCAAGAATATTAAATAAATGGACATTTATTTTCTTTTAAGTTTTAAAAACCCACAAATTACTTTCTTCTTTTTCATCAAAGATGTTTTATGGGACTGTCTCTTTCAGCTGTACTGTATGTGAGCTTTAGTAGCCTTTTTTCCTTAAAAATATTCTTTGTCTTCCTCTGATTTGAGTGTTGTTCCCTCATCTGGCATTGAGGTTTTTATGTTTTAGACTAAAGGTGATCAGATGTGGTTATGCTGATTTGCAGATTGTCTGGTGTGGTATTGCAAAGCAGCAGAGCCAAAATTCTGTCGCACTTGTAATAGAGACAGAAGTTAAGCTTTCTGTTAGTAAGGACTACTTTCAAGGCCTTAAATAGTCTCAAGAAAATATTTCAAAGCTGCAGTAGAATTTTTATATATTTGTATCTATGTCTGTATATATCTGGTTGTAAGCAAATTTCCTGTCTGTATGAATATGCTTTCAACATCACTTGCTGATATGTTTATTCTAAGGGAATATTGGAGTCTATTGGAGCTGCAGAGCTTGACGAGTGGGGTGCTGAAGGCCTTCCTTCAGTGTAGCATGGCTGGGACAGAGAACTGCAATTAGGAATAAGTACAGTCCATAGAGTTGATTTGTTCTTCTGTCCTTTCATAAGCATATTACCTGAGTTTTTGAAGAGGCAGTCATATCCTGTGCTCGTAGCTCATACTGGTAGCAGTCAAGGTCCACTGGTGCTACTGCAATATCTGTAATAAATGTAAATGCCCTTAAGCTTATGGTATTTATTGCTTGCAGAGAAGGTAGATGCCATTCTTCGGGCTTTTTTTTTCCCCTCTCTCTGTTGAAGTCTAAGGAGTCACCCTGAAAACCAGGCAGAGGAAGAGTTGTGATTTGGCTGCTAGTCCACAGGGTGCTGGTCCAAATCGTTGCATTCATTTCACATGGGCCACTGAACAGCTCTCAGACCTCACCAACTCCTGTTATTTGAACTGGGTTGGATTTGAACCAGTAACGTAAAGGTGGACAGCCCAGTGGACCATTATCAATCCCTAGTCATATAGACCTCTTTTACCTGCCTTCTTAAATTTGTGCTTCATCAACAACTGTGACTCCAGCACAAAGCATCCAGAACTTTTAATATGGACTACACAGACATTATAAAGCACCTAGGGACACAAAGGGAGTTTCTCTTAATAATTCAGGCTGACTTTAATGCATCACATAGACTTTTTATACATTTAGTGCTTACAAGTCCCATTAGTTTCCTCCTTACTCCCTGACCTCTCTTTCTTTACTTTATAATAGTATTTTTGTGCTGATGTGAAAATTTGAGATCCTCTGTAGAATTTTTGCTTTTAGTTTGTTTTGCTATTTTTTTTTCCTAACAGAATAATGATGTGAAAAACAATGGGAAGAAAAATGAAATTATATCCACTGTGATTAATTTATTCACATTATCTCTGCTTGTGTGTGCATGTCCACATCCTTGTTATCTGTTCTTGGGATAAAATTCTGGGCTGTATTACAAACTCCATACAGCAAGCACTGAAAGAACTTTAGTGTTACTTTTAAATAACAATGTGGTACCATGTACATACTCAATAAGTACTTATCACTCTAATTTTGTGTAACCGCACTGGTACCATAATACACTAACTGTCATAAAACCAAAATGACATCTGAAATCTGCATGTTATTTAGTACAAAGTATGGAACTTCAGTTGGTTATTTATGTCTTTGAAAGGCCCATATATATTTACTATTCAAAATCACTGCAAGGGAAAAAGAAAAAAACAACAAACAACCCCCCCAAACAAACAAAAACCCAAAAAAGCAAAACCAAAACTGAAAAAACCTTAAAACAACCAAACAAAAAACCATTACCCATTAAAAAAACCAAAATTATAGGTATTATCAATAAACAATAAGGAGCTTTCTAACTTACAGATCAATATCTATTCCTTTTTCTTATTGGGGAAGGTGTATTCTTTCCACATTTATGAGCACATTTAAGTGTTTAATTCAATTAAAGGATAGTTTGTAGCTCTAAAGCATGGAAAGCCCTGTAAAACCCTGGAAGCTGTGAAAATTGGCTCCACACCCAGTTAGCTCATGCAGCAAAGAATTAGCTGAAATGGGAAGGCAATTAGGAGCACAACTTTTATGCAGCACTAAGCTGTAGGCATTGGGTTAGCCAACAGGAGTTGTACAGACTACACAAATGAATTCTTTCTCTACTGACACACATACACAAAGAAATCTATCTGCTGTTCCCACCTTACTGTTTAGTTATCACATGTAATGGTGCGGAAACCAGCATCTTTTCAGAAGGGAGCTATTTCTGTAGGTCTCCATAAGGATAAGAAAATGGTCCCAGAGGTCAGATGGTTATGAGTCATTAGACTGTGGTGATCATTAGCAAATATCCACCCTCAGAGCAGAATTCATGTATTGAAATTTAGGCTCAGGTCTGTCACTGACAGGACTAGGTTTTCTTTTAATATCACAATTCTGGATTTTTTAATCTACATAATGAGGGTGTCATTTCTGCATAGTACTTGGATGGTGAATGCATTTTGCATGCTGAGAGCGTGTGTCAGCCTTCACGGGGAGGCTTGCTGTGCTTAATGTCAAGACTGAGTGCATGTCAGCCAGGTCTGCCCTGTTACTCTTGGGGCTTTGGTAGCACAACCTCTTTCCTGAGCTGATTAATCTCTGACCAAATCTTCTTTGTGTTTGGCCAAGTTAGAGCATCAGAAGAAGAGCTGGAGTCCTGGGTACCCATGGGCAAGCTCAGAAGGAGGGCTGCATGGGCAAACAAATGATTTGTAGTAAAAGAGAGAGGCATATTCCATAGATCCAAAATTGCATGAACTCCCACAGCTTCTGTTTCACTGACATGGATTTCTGTTTTCTGCCTCATTGTGCAGGGTCACACTGAGTGCCTCACTCCACAGATTAGTGCCCTCTTTACTCTGCGTGTTAGGAGATATTCAGCTTGGGAGGCTCTCTAACTACTGCAGAGAGAGCAGGATGTGTCCTTGGATGTTTATAATACCATTTTGAATTCCTCAGACAAACTGTAGAATATGCATACAATGTGTTATTGTATCAGGGTTATTCAGAGGAAAAACAAGTGCAGGAAAATGAATTTAAGCTGAAATTCTGTCTTGACACAATCAGGCAGCAGGATCCTGACCGTAATAAGAATCTGTATTTGAACAAGGAATTGAAAATCAGCTTTTTAAGACATCTGAAAATGTGTTTTTTTACTCCCCTGATCTGAATTTGGCAGCAGCATAATTCCTGGGGGCTGCCATTTCAGTGATGGCTCCAACAGCAGACTTGGCCTAATGACCTGTATCAAAGCGAGAAGAGCCATGCTGCAGCCAGACACACACAGAGCTGCTGCTGCTGCCAGGAGACACTGGGAGCTGGGGATGCTTTCTGCAGCCACTCAGGTGGGGGGCTTGCCATTAGCCCTGAGCTGTATTCTGAGCAGGAAGTTTGTGTCATTTGGATGCAAGAAGCAAGGAAAAAAGTACAAGAAAAGTTCTAGAACTTGTGGAGAGTTGTGAAAAGTCTGGTACTGATTCATGTCTTTGGTTGCAGGTTTGATTTCCTTGATCTATCATTTGATTTTCACATTTCGTGTTAAAACATGTTTTAACATGAAATATGAAAATCAGATGATAGATCATGTTTGAGATAATTTTAAAAGGAATAATTGTCTGACACTTAGCCTTTGGTTATTAAAAAAATGAAGCAACTTTCATTTCTAAAATAGTTGGAACAATATTTGCAGTGTTCAGCTATCTGGTTTTTTGCTCTGTAGGCTCTAAGGCATTTTAGACTTTCCTCTTAAAGTGCTTTCCTGGATGACCAGTGACATATATTTCTCTCAGCTGCACGTCATAGAGGAGAAGGGCAAAGCCTTGCTATTTATACTAGTCTTGAATGAGATCAGAAGTCAGAGGTCACTTTGGGAATTCCCTGAGTGTGGCACTCAGTATGAGTTATGCATCTCTGCTGTGCTAACCTGGGGTACATTCATTTTTCACTTAATGTGTTACACATAGTTCATAAAGTCTGATATGTCACCAGTGGCATTGCTTATTCTCAGGTGAGGCATAGATGACTATGGCTTTGTGATCACAGCAGGAAAGAGGAGGTATTTATATCGCTGTAAGTTTTGTTAAATAATTTCTATTGTTACACGTCTTGAAATTTTTCTGGAAGATTTGTCATACCTATGTAATGGTGTATTTATAATGTCCAGAAACTTTTTTAGCTTTTTGGTTTTCTAAATATCATCGTTTTAGTATAATACACTTTTTAGTACAAATCTGCCGTATAGCAGTTGCAATTTTATTGCAAATTGCCAAGGGGAATTGTCACATGAAATTAAATCAATTCAAACAGAAGTTTTTCAGTAGTTTTCTTCATACTTCAGTAGTATATCAAATGTTTGTGGACAAACAAAAATTAATTTTTAAATTTCTTTAAATATTACTTTATCCATTTGAAGACCACCTCACAAAGTAAGGATAACTGGTTATACATGAAGAAACTGTTCCAAAATGTACAGAAGAACATGTTTCCATTTTTCATCAGTAGTTTGAGGACAGCTTCTAATCTGCAGTGCTGTAAGATGTGATCTGACGTAGGTGTCTGGATCACACTGGGCTCTTCATGCGAAGGACTACTGCTAGGTTTTGACCCACTTCTCTCCCAGGAATTTCTATAGGACAAAGTCAGAGCCTTTTGTCTGTGATGTGACACTTAAGTTGTGGTCCTGCTGCATTGTCTGTGCACCCAGATGACTGCTGTCTATTCCAAAAAATAAGTTAGGAATTAGATTCTTCTGTTGTGATCTAAAGGAGGCAATTAATCTACTAGGCCGAACAGCATGCCATTTAATATTGATCAGCTTATTCTTAGTATTGTGTTTCACTTTTCTTTCTTTAGGATGCCTTGAGAGGCTACCTAGAACAGAGTCTAGACAGTGTAAAAGGAATAAATTAGGTATTTATAAAAAGGCCTCCAAAGGATACACCTTGGGCAGTACAAGAGCCTGGCCAAGGCTATACCCAAGATGGACCACTGGTGACACATTTTCACACTTTTATGAGCTTTGCTCCATTTACATATTGGGGTTAATTGTCCAATTACAGCTTTAGGTTATGAAGTCCCATCCTCCCAGTTTGCTCTCCTCAATTCACTGTTGTTTACACTTTTGGGCCTGATGCTGCAAAGTTCTTGGGCTGGAAAAGGATTGTTTTGTCTAAACTGTGATGAGAACTTGCTAACATTCCATATGAAGTTCAGAGGTATATACTAATCCAGTACAGAATCTGAAAAATATGAAAGCTAAAACTTAAGGCATCATTTAAGATTCTGAAGTTCAGCCCCTTCCTTGGCTGTGGCTGAAAGTTGCAGAAATTGGTTTGTTCTCAGTTTGCTTCTCCTGTTTTATCTGGTCCTAAATCCCTCCATCAGATCCACAGTATGGATTTCAGATAAGCAACTTCAATGGCATACTGTCTGTAATGTATCAGAGGGTATTCCCAAGGTTCCTCATCACCACACTGTTTCCCACTGGACCACTTAATGCAAAGACTAATGGTCTTCATAACTGGACATGTAATCATATGGGAGCAGGTTGATAATGGTTCCAGAATCCAAGCACGTTAGTTGCCTTTTATTGCTTTCTGCCCAGGTTTCTCCTCTCTTCTGTTACACACAGATTAATAGAAGAAAACTAATGAAGAGAAGGGGGGATCACCTGATGGGCTTGTTTGCAGTTTCATTGTTCAAGTTATTTGCAATTTTAAAAAAAATTAAGCTTGTGAAGGAAGGCTGTCTGCTGAGACTGCTATGAAGGAAACTGAAGTACCTTTCTTTATGCTGGTGACTAAATATACTACCTTCAAGAGCTCAGGATACTAGAGTTAGTGAATGCAAATTCCCTTACTCTGTGCATAAGCAGTGTGCTTAGAGTCTAATACTCTGATGAAGAAATTGTAAAATTTTTTACTTTATGCAGTGATCAAAATACTGTTGGTGTACAGGAGGAATACAAATAGAAGATTTAATGACTCATGTTGGAAGATAAAGATGGCATAGAATAAATAAAACTCTACATTTAACATTTGCCAGACATAGGGGTGGGCTTTTCTGGTTCCCCATGTCATTTATAAAACTTTGTTTTGACTTAGCAAAACAATCCAAACTTTGTAAGAGTTATGAATGGCCAGATTAATGTGTAAACCACTCTAGCAACCACTCTTGGACATTGTCCTTTTACCAATTAATGTTTGGGAATAAAGCATCTGGAGAACTGAAAAAAGCCTATATTTTTTAAAGTAAATCAAAATATCTCCTTCACACTCTCATCCTGCAATATTTTTGAATCATTTAAAAATAACATAGGGATAACTGTGGTAGTTGCTATCACTTGATATGACGTTTTTCATTCTCACACTAAGCTATAGTCCATTTGGCCTGTTAACATCCCTTAGTCTCACTGCAGTAACCTACAGAGATTGAGTGGAAGAGTGCAGGCCATGTGTAGGATTTACATGCACAATGGAAGGCAGGAGGTGCTGCTGTGGGATGGTCACCTCTGTCCTGATGCTGCTTGTGCCCTGCAGCCTGCCCATGAGGCCTTGGTACTGTGGGGATGCTGGGACCCAGGTGGTGGCCCCGGAACCCGTACCCTCCCTAAACTGGTCCTGGGGAGGGCTGACAAGAGGCAGAGGCTGCTGGCAGTGGAAACAGCTGCAAAGCAGCCAAAGCAGTGACATTCATGTAGCTGCTGCTGAGTGTTTGCTGCCTGGAGCTGAACAGCTGTTGGGCCCATTCCTTCTTTCCTTCCTGTACAGACTCTGTGTACCAGATTTGCTCCATGCCTGTGCTTCTTTTTTTCTCCCTTGCCTGGTCCTCCTTTTATTTCTTTCAGTGTCCCATCTTGCTAGCCTTTTTCCCATTTAGGTCATCTGTCTGTACCCAGCCACCCCTAAATGGACACAGATGGTAGTGGCACTTAGTCTGCCTGTGTGCTCACGCCCTCGGCTGCCTTTTCTCTGCTCTCCCTCTCCAGACTCTCAGCTTTCCTGGCAAGTGCCCTCTGATGCTCTCCACTTGTGCAGTGCTGACACAGTAATGCCACTGTCTTGACTGCTCCGCTAGACTATGATAATTAATATGACAATTAAGGGTGCATTTTTTCAAAATTTCTATTAATTTAATGTGAAAACATTTCACCATTATGGAATATACAGTTTTCCTTGAAGTGAGTGTAAAGATGCATGTTAATTAATTGCTGTTGTTCACTACCTTTAATATTCTACCACTCACAGTCTTCATTTCAATCCCCCCTTTGAATGAATGCCCCTGTTACATCCACAGTCTAGTAGGAATATATGCAGCCTTCTCATAATATATTGCCCTTTCTGAGGCTGTACATTTTTCACTGTACTTTTCTTTAGATAAAAATGGCAAAATTAGGCACAGTGTTCAAATATGCAGTGTACATCAATTAACATTGCATATTTGCAGTCTGTTTTTAATGTTGTTCAATAACCTGTTTAAATCTTTTCTTGCTTTACTGTGCAGAGGTCAGAAGTTTCTCTGAGAATGTCATTCACATGATTTCAATTTAAGCTGGGGCAGAATGAATACTCGAGTCAATAATTCCTAAAATATGAAAAGAATTGGTAGAATACACTTGGGTATGAATAAGCAGCACAAGAAACGGGAGAATTCTAAAACCCACTAAATACTGAGCAGATTCTTGCCTGCAAGTGGGAATATGCAAGCAGAATGGCTTTAGAAAGTAGGGAAATACTTTAAAACATTCATCTACAAAATACGTAGAGAAGCATATTTATTTCTAAAGAAGGAGAATATTGGGACACATGCTGAAAAAAATGACAGGATCAAAAGAAACCAGAAAAGACAGGTGTGTTTGGCCTACTAAGCTTTGTCCTTACTAGAATGTCTAATATTCTTATGTTCACAACTTGTGTAGTTCCTGTTGTCACAACCATGCCTCTTCCAGGAAGGCTGGTCATCCCTGTGGCTTTGATGGAGGCTGTGCCAGGGGTGGCAGTGCTGCAGCCAGCACGCTGCCTCTTGTCCCCTTTGCTCCTGAGACTGTAGGCCTGACCTCCATAATGCTGCCACTATAACATGGCTGCCACAATGGCCTTTAAAATATGTAACCAAGAAACTAAATGGAAGAGCAAAAAGGAACGGATCGCAGGGGAAATGTTAGACTGAAGTTTTTCTAGGTCTGAAGCTTATATAAAATGTATTCACTGCCTAGGTTTTCCCTTGTCATTTATTTATCATCATTATTAGAGGAAAGGTCTGTGTGAGGCAGAAGTAAATTTATATCTGAAAAATACTTCTTTATGCACAAAATACTTTGTTTATGTGCCAAACCTTCCCTTTTCCCCTGAATTCCATTTCATGTGCTTGTAAGGCATTTTTCCAACATATGTATCGTATTTTTCCTGAACTCCTTATTTTCTCAGGCTTTTTTAGTGCCCTAATACCTATTTATTTAGTTTTATGCCTATGAAAAAATTAATATTGTTGTGATTCTCATGTGATTTGCTTTCTCTTGGTTTCAATTGAATGCATTTGTCATTCCTTCTCTAACCTGTGTGTGGTGATATCTTCTGAGCAGGTACCTTTTTCACTGAATATACAGCATATGCTTAAGACTTATAGTAATCCATGGTATTATGTATGCTTAGAGCCAGTGGGATTCTCATCTCTAATAAAATTCATAGCAGTTGCAAGAACAACAGCAACAATATAATAAATAAAACTAGTAAGGGTAATACTCCTTTCTTTTTCCTTTTCATGAAATACAGCCATGAAATATAGAAAACTATCACAGAATTCCATCTTTTGAGCTAAATGGCTTCTGGTTCCCTAGGGCAGGTCTTTGCATAGTCGCAGCACTGAGAACATGCTTAACACGTGTTGATTTAAGTTTTAATGGTGTATTATTCTGTATTATTTATTCAGCACTAGCTTAATACGACTTTCAGGAAGCAGTTCTTTGTTTACAACTTAAACATTGGAGCAAGGCTCATCCTTAGTGAAAAGGGAGTTCTGGATGTACATAAGTCCATGAGTGCACAGATTACTGGTTGAGGTAATTTTGGAGCCATGCTTGATGTCAGGGTCAAAGTGACTGAGAGAGGTTCTGAAGAATGGAAGAAAGCCAGTACCATTCCTATCTTCAAGAAGGGCAAGAGGAAGATCCAGGGAACTGCAGTTCCTTTAATTTTAAATTTCTTGACTGGTTTGTCTGTTGTTTGCTGGTCTAGCACCTGAGCACAAAAAAATAAGATTCACTACTTTTAGTTTATAAACACAGATTTTTCAAAGCACTGAGTGTTATGTGGAGCTGGTTTTGCTGAAAACAATGTTTCTGTTGCTGTTGGTAGGAGTGTCTGATCCTGTTATTTCTGCCAGTCAGGCTGCGTGGTGCCAGGCTTGGAAGCAGAGGTGAAGAACACAGATGGCATCACCTGCTCCATGTCTGGTTGGAATGACCTGACTGCCATGACACGGTGGCTCTGTGGCAGAGGCAGAGACAGCTGCAGAGCCTTCTGGCAAGATTCAGCTGCCCTAACCTTCCTGTTCTGCCTCATTCTGCTCTAGTTCTGACATACCTAGAGGATGATAACCTACTGCTGCCATCAGTTGCTTCATATGCTTGCATGGTAGTAATTAGTATAGTGGAACAAATTATTTCAGCTTGGCAGATAACCAGTCTTGACAA
This sequence comes from Ammospiza caudacuta, assembly GCF_027887145.1. Classification (NCBI taxonomy): domain Eukaryota; kingdom Metazoa; phylum Chordata; class Aves; order Passeriformes; family Passerellidae; genus Ammospiza; species Ammospiza caudacuta. Next base: position 86,103,886 of record NC_080595.1, read on the forward strand.
TATGAGGCCGTATGATTAAATTCTAAGGATTTTTGTTTGCTTAGAAAACCAGAAAGTATTTAATTACAAAAAACCCAAAACTCAAACCCCCCCCCCCCAGAAAAACCCTGAAAACCCAAAAATTTTTGGAAGAATGATCTTAGCACTGTTATTTTCTAGTCTATGTGTGTTTGGATTTTTAAGCTTAGTGGAAACTTAGTTTTTCCATTCTAGTCATGTTGAAAACAAACCCACTTCTTAAGAAAGTAAGATAATGAAAAAATCTCTATTCTTAAACTGTATTTTTTTCTTTTCACATTCTTGTTCAACCTTACTGTAGTATATTAGAGTGTAAGCATATTGCTATTGTCCCTATTTTCTTTACAATTCCTCTTCAAGCAGTGAGTTTCATCTATGATAATGTTTGATTTTGTGAAAAATTATGATATACAGAGAAGGCCTTGAAATGGCATAGCAAAGCCAACACAAAATCATAAATTGCTTGCCTCTTCCACCTGAAACCTCCTTACATGTGCCAGAGAAAGATCAGACACCTTATTCAACTTCAAACCTTTATTCCTGAAATAAGAGAATTTTACCTTGTTTAAATTGCCATCATTATGCTATCCAGTTTTTTCAGAGTTTTGTATGTTGGTCATACTACTGACCAGAGTAAAACAATAGCACAAAATTACAAAAGTAGATTAGTTCCAGAGTGTTTCTACTCCTGTTTGTTGAAGCAACACACTTGTTTTAAGCAACACATAGCACTCAAATACTAACACTTTAGTATTTGAGTGCTATGTGTATTTATATGTATAAATCTGACGAGGTGGGAGAAATAGTTTAGTGTGAATTGGTGGCGTTTGTATCTTAAGTTGGTTATTATGTTTTTCTATTTTCATCTTTCTGTCCCTCCCTCTCCTGATTTTTTTATTCATCTGGCATTAATGGTTAACAAGATCCCAAGAGACAATACTACTCTTCAGTGAAGGATTTTCAAGTGTACCTGGGAAACAGAGAGGTGAAGAAATGGGTTAGATGGGTGAGAGCTCCTTCAGCCTTTAAGTATCTCCTGTGTTTGGGAGAAGCACCAGGGTCGTGGGCAATATGGGCTAGTCCTGAGGGTCAGTGTAGTGCTCCATGAATCCGTGTTGTGTTCATGTGGATTGGGGTGGTAAGGGCCAAAGCCGGTGGAAAGAGGATGTAATCACCCCCTGAGACTTCATATATGTTATATATATAATATATCTCAGCAAAGAGAAGCTGATAAGACAGCAGAATTTCTTTGTGCTTGAGAGCCAAATAATTTTGTTGGTTTCATTCATGTAAGGAGCCTTAACTGTATGCAGTTGTGTCAATGTGCCTGTGAGGGAGAGTGGGTTGTTTTGGCTTGAGATTTAGTATGAGGAATAAAGTATGTAATTCTCAGCTCTGTTATATTTATTTGGGCCATTGTAAACTTGCTGTGTCATGTTAGAAGCAGGGCTTCTGTGTCTGAAAAGGAGCCAGGTCAGTCAAACAATGTGAATGGAAAGCTGCAGAAACCACTGAAGCATAAAAATATACAAATGTACAAATCAGGAGAAGAGAATCACAGATACATACCAATAGCATTGAGAGGAAAATCTTAGGAAGACTCATAAGCAGTGTGTAATTTCTGCATGTAAACTGAGAGATCCTTTACAGAGAAGATGGGATATTTTTTAAGAACAATAAATGACAGTACATGGCACACTAACAGCAATAAAGCCGAAGACTAATTCTTGTTCCACTATATCTCTTCAGTTTTGATTTTGTCTTAATATTACAGAAAGGTTTTTTGTTGCTTTGTTGCTTTTTTTTAAATATTGATTTTTACTTTTTCTTATTTTAAAATGCAATTTTGCTAACCAGTGGAGCTCCCCCTATGGTTTTAGGGCTGTAGGGGGTATAGTAGCATGGGGAATTGTGCCTTGTGTCAACAGGGGTGTTCTTTCCAGAGAGGAAAAATTAAAGATACTCAAAAGTTCAGGTTCAGAGTAAGGCTGCCTACTGTGCATCCTGGGGCTGTGAGCTGTTTGCTTTCTGATGTAAGTGTGAGAATTGGAGGTACTGCTCTCTCTTACATGATCTGAGCAGATTATATGACAGGCAAAAGATAAATCAAGCAGGCTGTTGGTGCACATTTGTCCATGAGCAGAATGTAATACTGGGTTGTGCCATGCTGCTAATGACTGACCCTAGTCAATATAAATGAAATTGGTAGTAAAAGGTTTAAAAAAATAACAGGCAAAAAATCAGAATACAGCAGATGCTGTTATTACTGGGCAAAAGTGAAATAGGTCTAACCCCATTTTTAGAATAAGATGATTACCACATCTTCTGTATGCCTCCTCAATCCCCAAAAGACGCACCCAACAGGTATGGTGGTTCTCTGATTTCTACATATTTGCTATGAATCTCTGGCTTCCATAAAGTCAGTCATAGTGGTGTCAGAACCAAATTGGTTTCAATCTCTGTGTCTATACAAAGTAAATAAAAAGCACCCTGGCTCCCTGTCTGGCCCTGAGGGCGAGTGGCGGGGCATGGCTTACATCCATATGGCTTAATTTCCTACTTCACTGAAACGTGCCAGCCTTGCCTGTGATGCATATTGGGAACCATCCCAGGCTTGCCTAGCCCTTCAAACTGTGCCCAGGTGTTGTGTGGAAGAGTGCTGGTTCCCCTGACTCAGATCTGTGCCAAGCTGTGTACCAGCAACTAAATTCTGTGGACAGTTTCATGCCATAGTGCCCAGGCCCTGTTTAGTGCAGTGGGGATGGCTGCAATGGAAGCTGCTGGCACAATTTAACTGGTAAGAGCTGTAAGTCTTAAACTGTAGGAGTACCAATTAGCTGGATCTTTGCAGGACTAGTTGTAGAATGAAGGGAATTGAGGGTAATCCTTTCAGTATGAGTGTTGTCACTCATAATAGTACTAATAATAGTATTTTTCTGGAATAAATACTATACCTCAGGCACTCTAATGTTCAACTATGCCATATCTCTATTCTCTATTAGAAAAGTACACATTCAATGGCAGTTTTACATCTTTATTTTTTCTCATTTCTTTATGACCTATGGCCAGTTCTCTTTCATGGAATTGCAACTACTGTTTATTAGCCAGTATTTTCTATGGATGTATAAAGTGAATTTAACCAGTTTCTCTAGATAAAAAACAATGGCTGCTTCTTCTAATTTTTCAGTCTTCCCTTGCTTCCAGGACAGACATATCTGGGCTTAAATTGCAAACATACATAAGAACTTTTCAACTGCTTTCATGTTTCTTCCAAAGCTATGAGACGGTTGGCAGCTCTAGCTAAGTAGAAGCTTTCCACTTCAGCAGTCCATTCAATGACATAAAGCTGTAATTACAAATGATTCAGTACATTTTTCATCAGGAAAAAAGACAAGAACTATGGAACCTTATGGTTCAGAAGAAAATTTTCCAGCATGAATATTCAATGCCTTTACTTTGCCTCTGCAAATGAATACATTTTAGTGCTGCAAGGCGTGCTTATCTTCCGTCTACGCCACTGCAACAATCACATGTAGACGACTTGCAGGTACAAGATTAAATCAGAGTCTATGGGACACCTGTGTTGATTTCAAACTTTATGCCAGAAAACAAAGGTATGTGCAAAGAAGAACATGGAAAACATGAATGGTTTTGTCCTGATTTTTCTTTTGGAAGATGGATGGAAATTACATTGGAATGTATTGAGACAGGGGCAGTGAGAGGGTACAACCTGATCGTTACATCATCTTCTTTTTTTAAAACTCTTAAGCTAATTACATAGCAAGCTAATTATTTATTCTGATACCACACTCACTGAGGTGAGGACAAATTTATTTGTCTGCTGATGCCAGTGACATGCGTATTCATGTGTCACAGTCACAGCCATGTCAAATTGAAGGCTTATCTGCCACTGGTGATAAGAAGGAGGCTTTATATAGCAGATAGGGCTTTTGCAAGTGAAAGTAGTTTTAGACTTTGAGAAGAACAACGTCCTTTCAAAATGATTTGTGGGAATCTATTGTCACTAATAGAAAGCCCATGGGAAAACTTAAAAAGCAGGAGACTGAAACCTCATAGGTACAGAGTAAGAAAATCTAGTGTTAATATTCTTTTCATGACATGGCTTTTAAAAATTCAGCTTTGAACATGAAGTTGATATTAAGTGGTCTGTAAAAGGGTCATCCTTGTAGGATCTTAACTTGACCTCTATGGAATCAAATCTCTGTGACTGATTAGGAGGAAAATGAGATTAATTGTTGGTCCTAAATAATAAACAAAAATCTTTAGGACCTTTTCTTCCCACTGGATTGCTATTCTGAGCATGCTCATTAGAAATTAGTGACATTAGTGATTAATAACTGACAATCTGTTTAGAGCAATGCTTTAAAACCTGCCACATTAGTTTCAGGCTTGCAATTCTTAAAATAGGTTTCTGAAGTAATGTGTTCTCAGATCAAACCCCTGCCTTTTATAGGACCGAAGGAGCTTTCCTGAATATTGAAAGATGCAAGAAGGATTCTTAATCGATGATATATTATTTCTTCTGATAGTGGAAACTGGTCCCTGAACACTTTTGCAAAAGGAATAGAAAATAGTGGGTAGTTTTGTTTAAACACATTTCTAATAATGACAATAATAGATGTATTTCAATAAATTCTGTTTTAGTTCTAAATGTATTTCTGCTAGTATTTGCTTACTATTACCTGCAAAATGGGTTTGTGCTGCTCTTTCTCTCCCTGAAGAGGTTAAAGTTTAAATGAAAACAGTTACACTGTTTTGGTTTGATTCAAAAATCTTTTGGCCATTTGAATGACTCCTTCAAGAAATTAGGGACTTCTGGAAACTGCATTCATTGCCTGAGGTGAGAGTAGACCCATATTTTATATAGCATATAGATAACTTAGCTTGATTTTTTTTTTTTTACCATACTTATGGCTTCCTAGCTTTACTGCAGTCTTCAGCCAGATTAAGTGCCTGTAAAAACTATAGGCTTTTTAATTGCACTACCAAAAGATAGTAAAATATTAAAAGCAAAGGAGGAGTATTCTTTGAAACATCAGATTATCTGTCATTTAAGTTTTTTACAGTTTCTCATTTTCACGAGGCATGCAGAATGTGCATGTACATTAAAATATAAATCAATTATTTGCCAAGGTTTGATCCTTCTTAACTTGTCCCAGTCCTGTGACATGGTTGCTGAATGATCTGATCTAGAGGGAGTGAAGGAAGCAAACACTTGCACTATGGCATGTTTCCAAGATGATGGAGAGATGAAGAATTCTTGTAGGAAGCACTCCCTTTTACATACACTGGTCTTTCATCTCATAAAAGGTGTCTGCTTGTGTGACTATTCGTGGAAATACTTATAAAATATCATCTTTATCATATTTGATGGCAGAAGATTAGTGGGAAAGAGAGAGGCCACAAAATCTTAGTTTTAAATAAGAAATGTAGATTGAAATAATTGAGTGAAGTGTTGCTTAACCCTCTTTTTGAATATTTTTTTTCCCTTTACATTTTTATTCTTTGCTTTCCGTTTTTTATAATTTATTCTAACTTTTTGTTGCTCATGATAGCCATTACACTCTCTTGCTCTTCTAGTAGCAACTTACAGTAAGAACATACAGGATATGATTTCCTTGGATTTAGCCAGGAATACACCTGCATGAACAGCTGGAGAACTCAACAGCAAACAGTTTTCATGGTCATTCTAAAATTCTCTAAAATCTAACTTGAAGTCAGATGGAGAAATGAAAAAAGCATTTTTCCATGAAAAAAGCATTTTTCTCAGGCTCTTCATAAATGTTGGCCTATTTTTTTAAAGATCCTGATAACTGCAACTGTCATCATCTTTGATTTACAAAACTCCAACAATTGCAGCTGGTAGCTTTCGAACTCTTCACTTACTTATTAGATGGGAGCTAAACTCTCTTGAAAATCTGGCATCATGATTATAACAAGATTTTTATAAAAAATAAATTCCAAGTTGCAATTGTGTAAGGATCTCTAGTTTCTGACTTGAAGGGTTATTTGTTAGTGTTTGGGACTGACATCTGTATTAGAGAGGAGAAGAGAAAGCTGGGAATGGCCTTATATGAGGATAAATTTCTGCTGAATAAATCAAAACTAAGCTTTTCCAGTCACAAGAACATTTCCCCAAAGAGCCTTTTCTTTTAAACAGGACTTCACTACTCCCCCACACCAAAAGAAACATTTGAAATGTTTCCAAAAAAAGCAGGTGTATGCTAAAGGCTTCATACCATCAGCTTTTAGCATGTAAACTGTGTTCTCTCAATGAGACTAATCACATGATACTGAGCATAATAGTGATACTGGGACCCACTTGGGCTGGCAGAACTGAATAGAAATCAGACCAGTCACTTGGCTGGGAGCTGTTCCAGTTTTATTTTGGATGAAAATCAACTTTCTCTGAACCATTCCCCTCCGTTCTCTATCTGTCTCCTCCAATCCTCTTCCTTCTGGAAAAAAACCCACATAGTAATAATTGAATTGTTTATTTAATTATGTTTTTAAGTATACAAAAGAGATTGTTTGTCACCTACATTTTCTTCTATTTCATTTGGACTACCTCACTGGTAGTGTCTTTAGTAGAAATACTCTTCATCTCCATGCAGGACTGATCTCTGTCATCTGCTTTTACAAATGAGACTAAGTTTGTAGACTTCAGGACTTCTGATGTTATCTCAAGGCTAAGATACTTTTCTCTGTGTGAAGTCAAGGACACTATGCTGGTGGCTTAAGTCCAGGGGTTGACCATACTGTCCTAATCCTAAAGGTCCTGTCTCATCTGCTGCTGCCAGCTTTATCCTTGCACAGAGATTGCTGCATCAGTGTGTTCTGGTATGCATGTAATTGGAAGCATTCAGCAATCTAGCAGGATGAAAGCTCCAATATAAATGTAAATTATTGTTATTATTATTCAGCATATTAACCCAATATTAAAATATAGGGGACTACAATTTCAAAATACAGTGTGGCCAAGAGACTTATAAAATCCATTTCCAGTCCATATCATCATTAATGGCATTTTTATATTTGGACCTAACAGGTGACTTTAACAATGCCAGTGCATGTATCAAGTATAAAATATGGCATGAAAGTGACTTATATATAAAGCCTAGTGAGTTTGGAAGAGAGGTCTTCATGGAACTACCTTCCCACACCCCACCCCTAATCCTGCAGCTTTGACATTTTCTGCTGTCTTGAAAATAATTCAAGAATAAGAGCTCATCAAAGGTGGAAAGGCTGAAAACCAAATCTACAATAAAGTCTGCAGGAAACAGAGGTGTAGACTTTATCTGTTTATGTGACCAAGTTGTGGGCAACAAGGAAGAAAAGAGTAAAACACACTATCCTTGTGACAGCCTGAAGATGTTCTTCATGGCTGTCATGCTGGTAACAGAGCTTATGATATGGAGAATACTTTTCCATCCTCATGCCTTCTGATTTTTCTCTGTAGCAATTTGCCATTAGCAGATCCTCAATAGTGAGTAAAAAATTCAGCTGTCAACAAATACATGTTCTGTTAGCCAGTGTAGCCAGGAGATTTTGACCATTTTGAATTATCAGAGGAAAAGAAGCTTTGCTTTATGAGCTGATAAAAACCCATTTAAATAAGGTTAGTCTTTGATGAAGAGTACTACTAAGCTCTTGTCCAGGTCTCAAGAGCTCCACAGCCATGGCAGTCCCTTCTGGACTCCTCTGCCCCTGCAATAGGCCCAGCACTGTGGAACCCGATCCACAGGCAGTCTAGTACCTTGCCCTGTGGTGAGTGCTATGGGACATGCTCTTGCCACAACACCAGACCTTATCTCAAGAGTCTTCCACAACTCCAAGCCCTGACCTGGAGGTCACTACAGCCAACCTCCAGAGTGGAGGGTCATAGCCTTGCACCTGCAGCAACCTCTGAACCCTTCAGAAGTGACTGACAGATGTATGGGGTCATTTTAGTCTTTTAAGACATTTATTTTTTTAGGTTATATGTCCCTAGCCTTTCCTGCCTACATGTCTTAGCAGCTCTTGGTTCATGGTGCTAACTGTAGGCTGGGTCATCTCTGCAATTCTGGCCTCCAGAGCTCTGTCAGCACTGAGTCAGAGAATGGACTTTGACAGTTCAGGAATAACATCTAATAAATTCTTAAATAAAGTGAGAAAATAAAAATGGAAAACAGACATGATCCAGAAGAACTGCTATAAGGATGGTGGCTGTACATACTGACTTATAACAATAATTTGGTGATTGTGTGTTTAAGTCACCTGACAGGTCTGAGTCTACTGATGACAGATAATGAAAGGGTGCAAAACCTCAAGAATAACTTTTCACTTTTGGGGTACACTTCCACGCCTTAGTACATTGAAGTACTAGTACACTGTATTGGAGTTCCCATTCTAGGATTAGAAGATATGGATCACATTTGGGGTGGACAGTCTCTGTCAACTGTTGACATACTTCAACCTCTCATGGACATGCAATAGCAATGGACACTTTGCACTGTTCTGTTCAGGATGTTTTGTGCCAATCCAGATGTGTAGGTAAGCATGAATGTTCTTTAGTGCATCATGGATAGATTATGCTTGACTGGGATGGATTCCGCACCCTTACCTGATAGCTGCTGTAGGAGGGATGAAGCCCTAACATACTGACTGCAGTAATTGCTAACTTCTCACTTCATTAAGGAGGGGAGAGCTGTCTTCCTTGTGTATGGTTGAATTCACAGAGGCCTAAAACCAGTCTTCTTTATCATTGGGAAAAGCAGTGTGTGCCAAACTGCAAAAACAAACAGCAGAAAGACCCAAACTGGCCTGGAGCTGCCAGGAGCATGAGGCAAGGCCTAAGACTTATTTGAGAATGAGCAAGTACTAGTAGAAATAATGTGGCTGGCACAACACTCCAGTGAGAAAGTCTTGCTGAGCAACCATCCCAGCACAGTGATAAAGCTTCCTCACCTCAGCTGATCCGTTCAGATGATGCTGCACACCTTTTATTTACCCAGGTGTAGGCAATGCTATCCAGAGGGGGCGCTGAGGTCAATATACAAGGGAGTACCAAAAGGAATGTTGTACTGGTTTTGGCTGGGATGGGATTAATTTTCTTCATAGCAGTTCGTATGGAGGTTTATTTTGGATTTGTGACCACAGCAGTGCTGTTAACGCATTGGTGTTTTAGCTATAGCTCAGCAGTGCTTGCACAGCATCATGGCATTTTGTGTTTTTCATGCTGCCTCACCAGCAGGTAAGATGGGAGTTCACAAGTGTTTGTGAGGGGACACAGCCAGGGTGGCTGATCAAAGGGATATCCCACACCATATGGTGTCATGCTCAGCAATGAGTTTTGGAAGGGAAGTTTGCCAGGGCTGCTGTTGCTTTGGGAACTGGCTGGTTATCAGTCAGCTGATGGTGAGCAGTTTGGTTTCTTTGCATCACCTGTTTTTCTTGGGTTTGTTTTTATTTGCTTAATTTTCATTTATTTATTACACTGTCTTTATCTCAACCTAAAAGTTCTCTAGCTTTTGTCCTTCCAATTCTCTCTGCCATCCCTGTGGGAGAAGTGAGCAAGTGGCTGTGTAGCATTTAGCTGCCTACCAGGGTTAACCCACAGCAGATGCGCAGTCTAGTCTGTACAGCATTATATATTTAAACATCAAGAGATAAATACAGAAGTTTCTAAAGCATGTTTCTGTATGTACTCTGCTTAAGAAGAAAACCTACTCTCTAAGCAGACAGCTAATGTTTACACATGTGACTGCAAACACTGCATACTTAAAATACTGGGAGCTAAGGGTTCCTGTAGCCATGTATATTAATCTGTAATTAATTCGTGCTGCCGGACTGCTAATTTTTCATGGTGAGGAAGAGAATTTTTTAAGCAGTATAACTTTATTGTTGTGGATATTTGAATTTTGCCTTCCTTTATACATTTTCCCTTTTCCTGTCATGGAAGCAAGAGATAATAGCTCCCATCTGGTAAGAAAAAATTTTGTGCAATAGTTGTATATTTTTTGATGGAGTCGAATAAGAATAGGTAGCAAAATAGAAATACAAGTATAATCACTTATAACTTGGTTGTGTGTTCTCATTTGAATCCTTTAGGACCATCATTACTTGTATTCTTCTGAACAAGTTGAAAGATTTCAGAATTTTAATTTCCCTTCATTAAAAAAAAAACCCAAAATGTTTTGTTTTAGTATTTACCTACATACTCTGAAAACTCTACTAACAACTCTGAAGTGCTACTATATTAGAAGGGAACCAGAAATTTCCAAGATTTCTGTAATTAGTGACTTCTCTGAGTAAGATCTGAAAGAAGTCTAGTAAAGTCATCTAACATGTTCCCAAAGCTGCCAGGCTGGGAAAAGAAGGCTGAAGTTATGCTGCAATTGATCTGGGGCTGCAGACAGCCTGATAAAGTTTTGAATAGCTTTGAGGCTGTTTTAAATGATGTCTGAGACCAAGTTATGCTCTCATGTCAGAGAGACATGAATAACTTTCTGCTTTCTCAGCTGAATATTGAGGAATTTTATTAAAGGAAAGAGGAAAAAGTACAGCTTTATGGAAAGAAAGTAGAATTACTGCTTCACAAAAAATGGAGAATGCATATTCAACTCTGATGTACAGTATAAACACATTGATCCCTAACTGAGATTGGTATCCTATTGTACTATATGGACACAGAGCTGAAAAATGCTACCTGCACAAATATGATGCTATCTGAAGACACAAAATGGGAGGAAAATCAGGGTAAAGATTTTAGCAAGGGTAATCCCTTGCTGATAACAGGTAAAATGAGGAGTCTTGGTTATTCTGAAAGTTTCTGTACAGCCCGAGGCTGGCACTTGGATGTGCCAGGTCTGCCTTCTGCTCTTACCACACAGCTCTGACTCTGCTGGGGGACAACGAGTGAAGGCTCCAACTTCCCCTGCTGTCACTCTTCTTGGTATGAAGAAGAGTGTGTGTGCCCTACCACTTAAAAGGCAGAGCAGTTTTGAACTGATCTAAAACATGGTCCAGGAAAGAGTAAGGTCCTCTATGTCTTACTTTGTACTGTATGTACTTCTAGTGCACCCATTACTCTAGCTTGGTGGTCACTGCTGAGCAATAAAAGGAATTTATGCATTTGTTGTTTAATATGGTTAACTTTTCCTGGACCGTGAGGTTGTTAAATGAAGATTGAGCTGTTAGGAGAGGCACTATGTATTTTCATGTCTAAAATCAAACTGTGGGTAGCAGAAATGGAATTTTTTTCTTCCAAAAGTGCTTACAAAGGTAGGTCTCGACTATTAACCAGGTGTGACTGAAGCAGTGCTGACTGAATTTTGCAGAGCTTCTAGCAGTACCTAGTAAGCGGGTTCTGTCATATTCAGCTCAGTTCAAATAGGTATAATTTACATTTTAGTAGTGTTAACTGTTTCAAAGATGATCAGTGTTAATTAGAAAAATGTGCCATGCTGTGGAGATCATGGCAGTCTACTGTGAGAGACATGTCCCTGTAAGGTAGAAGGAGACAAGTTTAATCTAGTCCAAGAGCCTTGTCAAAAGTTCGAGTGACATGGGGGAGGAGCCTAATGGTCTTAGGCAGGGATAATATGAATATCATTTACGTATCTGTATAATTTTCAATGATTTCACTATTGTTGCTCCAAGATAGATGAACTCTTAGACTTTTCTGTGTCCCTGAGTGCACCAAATGTGTTGAGGCAGTCGTATTCTCTCTGCCCTCATTTTATATAAACCTATTTTGCATTAAATTAATACATTAATCTACTGCATATCACAATTACTGAAGAAACAGCATGTTAATCACAAGCTAGGCAAGGGCTGCAGAGAATGGTTGCCTGTTTGGCACTGCCTGTTCTCAGCGTGCCAGCCCTCTGTTCCAGTTAAGCCTAACAGCCCAATGTCATCCATGCATTTAAGTGGTAATTAGGGGACACTTCCAAACCCACCAGAGCCCTCTTGTGGCATTTTGAATAAAAGTTGGTCTTACAGATGACGCTGAGATGTTGTACTGCTCTCCAAAATGTAGAATCACAGAATCACAGAACAAGCTGGGTTGGAGGAGACTCACATGGATCATCAAGTCCAACTCATGTCCCTGCATAGCACCATCCCCAAGAATCACACCATGTGCCCAAGAACACTGTCCAAAATGCTTCTTGAGCTCTGTCAGGCTTGATGCTATGACTACTTCCCTGGGGAGCTGTTCCAGTGCCCAAACACCCTCTGGGTGAGGAACATTTACCTGATATCCAACCTAAACCTCCCCTGAGGTTTGGGGCCATTCCCTCGGGTTCTGTCAGTGGTGACCACAGAGAAGAGATCAGGGTCTGTCCCTCCTCTTTCCCTCACAAGGAGCCGTAACTGCAGTGAGGTTTCCCTCAGTCTCCTCCAGGCTGAACAGACCAAGTGCCCTCAGCTGCTCCTCACACAGCTTCCCCTCAAGGCCCTTCACAGTCTTTGTTGCCCTCCTTTGGACACTCTCTAATAGTTTATATTCTTCTAGTATTGTGGTGCCCAAAACTGCACGCAATATTCAAGGTGAGGCTGCCCCAGGGCAGAGCAGAGTGGGGCAATCCCCTCCCTTGCCTGGCTGGTGATGCTGGGCCTGATGTACCTCAGGACAGGGCTGACCCTGCTGGCTGCCAGGGCACTGCTGGCTCATGTTCAGTTTGTCAACAGGACCCCGAGGTTCCTTTGCATGGCACTGCTTTCCATGGCACTGCTTTCTCATTCTCCAATCTGCCAGTGCAGAATCCAGCACCTTCCCTTGTTGAAATCCATACATTTGGTGATTGCCCAGTCCTCCATGTTGAGATCTCTCTTTAGAGCCTTCCTGCCCTCAAGGGAGTCAACAGCTCCTCCCAGTTTTGTATCATCTCTGAATTTGTTCAGTGCCCCATCCATACTCACATCCAAGTTGTTCATGAAGATGTTGAAGAGCACAGGGCTGAGGATGGAGCCCGGTAGAACCTCACTAATGGCAGGGCACCGGTCTGATGTCACCCCAATAACTCTTTGTGCCTGACCCATGAGGCTGTTATTCACCCATCACATGATGAATGCTGGACATTTTATCCAGATGGATATTATGAGAGTATCAACAGCTTTACTGAAATCCCAAAAGATTACATCTGTTGGCTTCTCTTGATCAACTACGTCGGTTATCTTGTCATAAAAGGAAATCATGTTTGATAAGCAGGACTTTCCTCTCATGAAGCTGTGACCAGTGACTGCATTGTCTTTCAATACCTCCCAGAATAATCATCCCCATAATTTTACCAGGCACTGAAATGAGACTGAAAGGTCTGTATTTTTCAGGACCGTCATTCTTTCCCTTCTTGAAAATTGGGCAAATATTTGCCAGCTTCAAATCAGCTGGCACCTCTCTGGATTCCCAAGACCACTCAAAAAAATCATCAAGAGAGGTTTTACAATGACATCAGCTAGCCCTTTAGAATTCTTGGATGAATATTATCAGGTCTCATAGATTTGTAGGGATCCAGCTAGAACAACAGATCCCACACCATTTCAGGGTCAACTGGGAGTTATTCTCGCAGTCATGGTCTTACAGCTCAGGGCACTGAGACCCCCATCGTCTGTCATCTGTGTTGAAGACAGAGGCAAAGAATGTGTTTAGTACCTCTGCCTTGTCTATGTCCCTGTTTGTGAGGTGACCATCCACATCCTGTACTGAACAGATAGCATTTTTACACTACTCATTACCATCAAGGTATTTGAAAAAAATTCTTTCATTGTCCCCCACAGTTCTGTCACCTTGAACCACAGCTGAGCTTTGGCTACATGAATTTTGTCCCTGCAGTGGCAAGTAGCAGCTCTGTGTTTTTCCCATGTTGCCTGATCTTGCTTCCATTGGGCGAATACCTTCTGTTTTTGCTTTCCTTCCAAGAGAAGGATCCCATTCAGCCAAGCCGGCCGTCTGCCTCATCTGCTTCATTTATGACATTTGAGAACGGCCTGCTCCTGTGCCCTTTGGAAGTGATGTTTAAAAAGTAACCAGGACCAATGGATCCCAGCACCTGCAAAAGCATTTTCCCAAGGAACTTTAGTCACTAGTTCCTTGAGCAGCCATAAGTCTGCTCTCCTCTTGTCCAGAACTGAAGATTTGCTGGCACTTCTCTTGCTGTCAGCAGAGATTTTAAACTCAGTTGCTTCATGGTTGCTGTGGCCAAGATGGCCGCCAGTGGCCACTTTGCTCATGAGATCCTCGCTCTTGACAAGAAGCAGATCAAGGAGGGCATCTTTCCCAGTTGTTTCCTTAGGGCCTGTTCCACAAAATTGTCATCCAGATTTTTCAGGAATCTTCTGGCCCGTGTTGTACCAGCTCTGTGATGCTTCCTGTTAATTTCTGGCAAGTTGAAGTCCCCCATAAGGACAAGAGCAAGAGCAGTGGACTTGGAAGCATCCCTTAGTTCCTCAAAGAATAATTTGTCAGTATCATCTTCCTGGCTGGGATGTCAATCTATAGTGGACTCCCACATTAATGTGATTTGTTTGCCCCTTGATTTGTACCCAAAGGCTCTCAACTGTGGCATTGCTGACTTTGAGTTCCATACATTCTAACCCTTCTTTCATATACAGTGCCACCCCTCTGCTTCTTCCACCTTGCCTATTGCTCCTGAAGAGCCTGGAACTGTCCAACAGGGCACTTCAGTCACAGGACTCATCCCAACAGTTTTCACTTACGCCAGTGATGTAAAATAACTGGGCTCAAGGCCAAAGCCTTGAGCTTCTCTAGTTTGTGCCTCATGCTGTGTGCATAAGTATAGAAACATTCTGGGTGTAGCATTTTATGATGTTTTATGATACCTTTTTTAAATTTAATTTGGAGACTTTTCTCCTCAGTTTTTAAATGGTTTTGGGGGCTGGGTTTGGTTTGGTTTGTTTTTGTTTTTGTTTTTGTTTTTCAGAAACCAGACCAGATCAGGCTTAAAAGTAACATAGATTGGGCCTTATTTTTGGCTTAGGAAGCTTATATGAAATGGTGGACAAGGGCCTAGGAGACCACATTTAATTCCTGTATTTGATTTCCCATATGAAATCAGGAAATTGTGTTGTCTTTAACAATGATTAAGGTAAGTTGAAGCTGAATTACTTTATCAGATCAATAGGGTATTCTTCAAGGAGTTATCATGATTGCTGACATAATTTTGGAAGGACTTCCTGATGTTGCCTACGGAAATCTTTCTGGGCAAACCTGGATTCATTCTCTAGTGCTGTCACTCAGTGCCCAATACTCAAAACTCATGTGTCCAGGATAAAGGCTGGAAAACCTTTTTATTGCTGTTTCTGAAAAGAACAGGTTTTATGTTGATGCAAGGTGACTAAAACGCTTCTGAATTTGGGTCTGAGCATTCTTTTTCCAAGTTGAAGGCACAAAGTATAGAAACAAAAGGAGAATGGTACTTTTGTGTGTTGGCTCTGTACCATCAGTAATTTCAGCCATAGTAAGTGATTTGAACCAAAGGAATCTTGTTGCTAGCAAAAATACCCAGGTTCAAATGTGAAGGCAAGGGAATAGAACCAATTCCTTGCTATGCTTAGAAGCTAGCCTCTGCTGTTATATTAACAAGCTGCATCTTATCAGCAAATTCTTCCTTCATAGTTCTGACTTATACACTACTGGCAAGATGGTCCAGCTGTATGCCAAGGTATTTATCTCCAAGAAGATTGTTTTGTGTCTGCAACGTGTTCACATTTACTTGGGTATGAGATAAAACCATGCATTTGAGACACAAGAGCTCAATATAATGTCACATCAAGTCAGGATGATCTATTGCATTGTAAATGCTTCATTTTCTATATTCTCTGGGTTAATAGAACATACTCAGACTGAAGATTTTTTTAGAATCATAGAATCATCAAATATATGTCAGCGGCATTTAGGGTGATGAGCTTTGAATGTTCTGTATTATAGATATCTTCATTTGTTCAGTGAATTCTAGCACACTCAAAAAACTGAGAGGTGAAATGTTTGGTGTAGTAGGCTGTTGAATGCTTGGCTTCATATGCCAGCAGTAGTTTATAGAAGATTCTCTTCAACATTTTTAAAGCTACTACTACTACTTCATTTTACTTAGAGGAACCATTTGTACGGAATATCAGTGATTATAATGGGCAATGCTTTGGTCAATACCAGACTGAGAATTGAAAGCAGTGGCAATATAATTTAGAGGTTATATGGTTCAAGGTCAGGTAAGAAAACATGTTTTTTATATGGTCTTTGCTTTATCTGTTCTGTGAATAGAGACTAGTGGATTGATTATTTTCTACTTTACCTTTTGTATGTATATTTACACCCATTAAAAGACTAAAAATCCGAGCCACATTTCTTTCAGTGTTCTAATTGCACAGATGCAGGTGTCCAGACCATTGTCTTCCATGCACATATATAAATGCTTTAAGGGTACCTCTGATTGCAACATGACAAAGAGAAGCTGTGTTCTAGTGGCTTCTCAAGTTCGATTAGAAAGCAAAAGATTCTGCATATAATTGTTTCTATTAAGATCTCTACATTTTTCTCATTTAGGGCACCAAGAAGTACATAGGGATTAAAGCATGCCTTTTAAATAGTTTGTAAACTGCTTGTTCTGTTCCTTAAATTGACTTCTAACACTCTTATTTTATGAAGAAATGAGGTTTGGTTTTTTGGATTGTTTTGGTTCTCAATGAACATTTAAAACTTGGATAAGATTTCTATAGTAACTAAATTATATTTTATGCCATGTAAACAAAGTTGTAAAGAGTCATACATTACATGTAGCTCTGGTGGTAGCAACATAAAGCTAATATCAGTAAATGAGGAAATGGGATATCAGTTGGCTTCTCTTTCCAGCGTGCAATCAGAGTAAGCGCCTCTATGATGGGCAATTACCTTAACTGCCTGCCTAAAGCAGCAGTGAGTTGCATGATCAGTCCAATGCACAAGATTATACCCTTCCCACTACTTAATGAAGAAATTCAGTCTGCACTGATCGCTATCATATTCCAGAGCACTGCTTTTAAATTTGTTAAGAAGCAAAAAAAGCACTAAGATAACCCAGTTGGAAATCAATGGGAAAATAACATTTCAGTTATCACAGTTAGAACTGCCCTGGCTAGAAGGGAGCTTCAGAAGATCATCTGGTTCAGCCTGTTGTGGGAAGGGGAGCCTCAGTTAGACGATGTAGTGCCCTGCTGAATTGCATCTTGAAAACAAGTATCAAGAACTGAAATGTCGAATTCCTGTTGCCCATAGCACAGAGTGATTGGTGATGGCTCAGAATCAAACAGTAAAAGCTTTCTCTTTCTGCTGGAAAATGCTAGATAAGTTCATTTATTTCCATTAATTTCATTTAACAGATTTGACTTTGCTCTAGTTGAAACAGGTAGAAAAAAAATGTCATACTCAAAGCAATTTATAATACAAGACATCTCCTTCTGGTTGTGGTATTTCTAGCAAAATGAAATCATGAGCATTCCTAATCCTTTGTTTCAGTCTGTGCTGTTTAGTAATCTGTGAGGGAAGAGAGCCAGATAAACAGCTGGCATGTTTTAGCGGTTACTACCGGCTTCTCTCTTGGCTGTCTCTGTCGAATATGAGGGATTGCCTGGTGAATTTAAAGGCAGGGCTGAGTGCCACACACTCTCATTGTACACTTCGGTTCTGCTGTTACGCTGAGCAGTTCTGGCACGAGGGAGCTCTATGAGGAGTGTGGCTGCCCCTTGGTTGGAGCCAGTGAACCCTTTCTGGGGCCAAATGCACACTGTGACACCAACTCCTCGTGGTCCTTCACAGTTCTGCTTCCAGTGTAGGGCCTCTGCCTCTGGCCACAGTCACTGAAGTAAATACATGCTAAAATAGGAAAAGTAACATCCCTCTTTATCTCAGAAGGGCAAAGGTATTGTGTATGTTTTGTGGGATGATGACATGAATGTAAAAGGGTTATTGGTCATGAACAACAGGTGGTGGGGATGCAATATGAGATACTGCAGTGAGGAAGTTTGTTTCACTTCTGAGAATGACTTTTACAACAAGGAAGAAATTTAGACTTAGTTAATATTCATGAATTAGTTTGCGTTGTAAGTGCAGTCAACAGAGCATTTGCACTGTGTAGCAATATGCAGACTCTTATTGATTATTTTAATTCTATCTTCCATAATTTCTGTTTTAATGTTATCACTTTCAGTCTGTAGAAATTGAGAAGATCAGTATTACTTTATTGGCTAAGTGTGGTTTCTAAAAAACCTCACCAATTTTGAATTAATGAGCACCAATCAATTGCACATGATTAATTTTCATAATCCTATTCCTATCTGAGAGTATTTTATCTCCCTTTATTCCTTTTCTTTTGTCACTATTTCAACTTGCTGCATTTTCATTTCATTTCACAAGTAGGTAGTATTGAGTTACACATTGATGTGGAATCAACTTTACCATTTGAGAAGGGAAATGCTACTCTGAATTTGTAATAATTTATATTTATTCATGAATACAAATTTACAGAAATTGCTTAATTTATTTCAGTAAAAAGTAATTTTGTCCAGTGGGCACTTACAGGTTTGTATCATAGTTATCATGAGGAGGTTCCATGTCTCAATCTGGCATCTAGTTGGTGCTGTAAAATCTGTACCTTGAGCTATGAGGTTTAACAAAGCCTGAGTGTTACCTGCGGAGTGCTCAGCCCTGTTTGGCTGTGTCTGTTTCCATTTTTTACGGCAAACTTTTTTGCATAGCGTTTAATATTCTAGAAATTTGCATTTATTTTAATATCTTGGTTGTAATACAGTGCAAAATGCTTTGATCCCTGATCTCAATTTTGTCTTCCTGGTCTTTATATCATTAATGATCACTTTAGATAACTGCATGTTTTTCTGTAACTTGTTCAAAGATCAACTTAATGATCAATGAATTAAGTCTTATGTCCAGTGTCAATTTTCAATATAAAATTTATATTGAGAAATGTAAAATTTATGTAAATTTTCAGCTCAGGCCTCCTGTTTTCACTAATTTTAAGTTACACTGTTAAGTATGGGTATTTCTGTGTTTCTTTGCCAGATTCTGAGTCTGGTGCAAATGTCCATACTCTTACATATATATTGTCTTCAGCTTGTGCTGGGTGAATCCTGTACTTGTTAGTACATTAACTGAATTGCAGTTACATTTCAGAATATTGACAAGCAATGCATGCATATAGGTGCATACAGTACCTTTCTATGTAAAGATTTTCAAGACACAGGTGATAATTTTTTAATTTGATACTTTAGTTATCTAAACTACCTAAACCCTGTCTTAATTCTAAGTGTTAGATTTTTATCACATGTCTGTATACACAAACTTAATGTACAAAGATACAGCTTCAATTAGATATGCAGTGTGAAAATACTGGCTTCTGCAGCCAGTGCTCAGAGTCTGCCTTATTTCAGAGCTGCCTGCTCTTTGTACCCTAATCCATGACTGTTATAAAGTCTTTTGCCTGTAAATCTCCTTTAACCCATCCCTCAACTCCTAATGAACACTGATAAGTGTGGTAAGTCATCTGCCTTTTCTATTGATGACAATAATTTAATTAAAATGTACCAATACAATATCTTTCTGAATGCTGGAATACAGGCCATCCAATACTAGAACTGTATATTCCTTTTCACTGACTGATTCCTTTTTACTTATTCTGGTGTCACTCTTCATTTCATTAATTTTTCATTTTCTGCCTCCAGGAAACTTCTCTCTGATTCTGGCATGTTTCCCTCTTTCTCCCTAGTGAACATACTTGAGACAAAGAAATCTTTTTGCTTTGCAGCACTCTGTGCCTCATCTGTCAGCAACTCGCCTCCATCCATCACACCAAGAAACTACAGTCTCACTCAAAATCTCCTGATCCTTATCTATTTGTAAAACCTCCTGTTTGTCCTTAAGTCTTTGACTAGAATACTTTTTAAAAATTCCTTTTTACTGTGATGCTTTTTGTTTTCGTTGTTTCAACAGATGTCTCAATTACAGCAATAGTAGTATTTGACTACTGTTTGTAAGCACAATCTTGTGAAGAAAAAGAAAACATATAGTTAACAGATGCAGAATGCTTCAGGACTGTATCCTCCTGTGGATTTTACACGAAACGTTCATTGACTTTCCTGAAGCAGTAGAAGGCTTGCCTTTTATTAAACAAAGAAGCTGAAGTATACATAATGCACTGTTTACTCTAATAGCAGGGACAAAAGCTCAGTGCCTCTGGATTGCCTCAGCTATGCTAAAGGTCATGATTTAAACAGTTTCCTTTGGTCACCAACAGGTGAGCTTGTTGTTCACCACAACGTGTTATGTGACCAGTGAGACCAAAAATGTTATGTTAGGTGACCAGAGAGTTGAATGAAGTTCATATTCCCAACTGTGGATGTTAGCTACTAAAGATAACAAAAAGGAAGAGATGGTCTGAATGCATCCTGGCTGTGAACTGTGGGCAGTTATGTTAAATTGTCGGCCTTCACAAAAGTGTTCAATACTCTTACACATGAATAGTTTTAGATTTCAGATGAAGAGATAATTACACCAATGGATTTCAGGCTTCTTTGAAATCTTCTTTAATATCAGGCAGCTCAGTTTTGCCAGTAGAGTCTGAAGTACCGTACCAAGAAGTGCTTGGATGTGAGGGACAGGGCAGGTGCTCATGTACTTTGCATAATGGGTGAACAATTTAGGATTAATGTGTAAATTGTCAGCATGAAACTAAAAAGCCTTTCTTTTCAGTAGGTTCTCATGAGTCACATGAATGTGTATCAGCGAGCCCTTCTTAGATAAAGGTTACCATTCTCTTCTATATAAACAATCCCTGAACTGAGCACCCCTAGAGGAGATAAACTTTAAGTAATACTAACTTAGTTACATCTGACAGTTTAGTAAAAGCTTTATTTTTGTTATTTTTACTGTCAGTGGCATTTTATTCTTGTATATGGGTCCAGAGGTCAGGGCCTGCTGTCAGCTAGGGTGGACAAATACAGGTAGAAAGGCAGTCCTTGCAGTGAAGATCTAGGACTGTGCAGGTACTGTGCAGCAGGTGAAAAGCACAGGGATGGTGAAGTGCAAGCAAACTGGAAGACATTCAATGTCCTGCTTTGCAAGCAGTGATCACACAGCACACCTGCTACGTAACCTTTGCAAAGGTTTGCCCAGGCACCACCACTAATGAGAGACTCAAGGAGCCATTAGAGGTGTTCAGTTAGAGAGCTTTGCATATGTCAACATGAAACAATAACATACAAAAGGCAACACAGAGGAAATGTCAGAAGGTGTTAGAAAACTGAGTAGATGGATGGTAGAGGTTGGTATTTTTACTTCAGAAATTTCTTTCCGGGCAAGAATAATGCATATATGGCACTGGCTGCAAGTTTCTAGTTGTCTACTGAATCTATATGTTATCTTCTAAGCTTTTCATGTCTAAATACTCACTTTATCACTGTATTGTTTTGATTAACTGATACGTCATCAGTATAGACTTAAATTTTAGCAATTCTAATCTGAAATATTTGCTCAACTCTCTAAATTACCAACCAGCTTATATTTGCAGATAACCCAGTCTTTTGTTTAAGAATATATTGAGTTATATTGGAATATATTTCTAATATGTGCTGTTATATATTTGAATAAATAAAATAGTAATTATGGTTAACCTCTACCCTCAAACCATGCTGATGATTTCTAAGCCTAAAATCATATTTAACACATATCTACTGGCTCTAAAATGATAATTTTCCTGAAGACTTTCTATCTTCACATGTAGAATTAGAGAATCACAGGTTATGGCTGGAAGGGGCTTCTGGAGGTACAGTCCCACATACCTTCTTAAAGCAGGGTAAGTTAGAACAGATTTCTCACGGTAATATCCAAGGTATCTTGAAGTTAATGTTCAACTGGACTTTGAATGTCTACAGATGGAGACTGCTCAATTCTATGGCCAACCTTTTCCAGTGTTTGGTCACAGAAACAAGCTTCAACAATTCTAATGTTGAATTTTTCTTGTATTCTGACCATTGTTATTCCTATTACCTCTTTTCCTGTTATTTGATATCATTGAAAAGAGCGTGGCTTCCTCCTCATTTCATGTCCCAGTCAGGCACTGAATTTCACATGCATAATCATTTATACACACTGGTAAGATCCCCCTAAATCCTCTGCTTTCCAGGATAAACAATCCTAGCTCTCAGCCACTCCCTGTATGAAAGATGCTTCAGTCCCTTCATCATCTTTGTGGACTTTTGCAGGACTTCCTTTAGCATGTCCGTGTCTCTCTTGTACTGAAAAGCCCAGAACTGGATGCAGCAGTCCAGGTGTGGCCTCACCAGTGCTGCATAGAGGAGAAGGTTTACCTCCAGTAATCTCCTTGCAATGTTGTTGGCCTTTTTGGCCAAGTGTGCATTGCTGACTTCTGGCCAACTTGTCCACTAGGAGCCTTGGATTCTTATCTGCAAAATTCCTTCCAGACAACCAGCTCTCTGACTTTTCCAATGTCTGTGTGCAGAAATTTGTCACCATTGAGTCAGAGACCACACAGAGTCCTATCAGAAGGCAAAATGGCAAAAGCCTTGTTTTAGTCCTCTCATCTTTTATATCTTAGTTTGCTGCAGGTGGACCTGATTGGTCATTTAATCAGTACATTCCACATGATTGGATAATTACCGGGACACTCATTTGTAAACAACCTTATGAGAAAAACAGCAAAACAGATTGTTAGAAAAACAAAAAAACACCTGCAGATTGTTTGAATATTTGACTATCATTGCTTATCTCCAGCTCCCTAAATCTTCCCAGGCTGTTTGTGGGAAAACTTACCTAGCCTTCTCTCTCTCTGACCAGGCTGTTGCACCCACAGGAATTTACATTTACCAGGTAATCAGGTCCTGCTTGGTCTCTTGCTAGCCTCATTTCTATGAAGTCTCTTACTTTGCCTTACTGAGATTCCTCTTTCACTTACAAGTTTAGGATTTTACATTGTGTACTTTTTAAAGACTTTGTCATGTGTGAATCAGGTTTAGTGCTGAGCTAACCAAAATTCTAGGGGTATTCAGATATAGATTTGGTTTCTTACCTCAGATTATTTTGGTTTTGGATTGTATTGTTAAGCAATGGTAAATGTTTTCTGATTCATAGTCCCAGCCAAAATTTCACAATCCTTGTCCATATCTGTATTTGTGGAAGACTAAGAACATAACAGAGGTACATACATGCTCCTGACAGAGCATTTTCCAAGGATTCCTCACTGTCTGATTATTTGTGTTTTCCTCTTACATTTTCTGACTTTATTACTAATTTTCCACAAAATATAGGATACCAACTCCTTGGTACCCTGCTTTACCTTTCAATGGACTTAATTTAAAAACCCCTCGAGGTTCCCAACGCACCACCACTTGGCATGACATGCACTACTGTGTTCTTATATGACCCTTGGTATTTTTATGCATGGTATCCTTCGTCAAAAATCCCATGGTCTTGGCAAAATCTTCATGTCTGTCCTTTACAGTGATGTGGTATTGCAGTGTCAGGTCTGTAGCTGCAGCAGCTGGTAACTGGGAGCATGTGGTACTTGGAGGACATGTGGTCCTTCTGTGGTTGGAGAACTGTCAGTACCACACCTCTGTCAAAGTCATGCAGAAAAACTTCCTGTATGCAATAACGTGTTTCTTTGGCCCAGTAGGGCTGGCAGTTGGGAAGCAACTAACTTTTGGGATTAGGAAAATAATAGAAATACACAAGGTCAGGAAAGGCAACTTTTGGTTGGGACAGGGAAGCATTCAGTATTCCAGGAAGTCTCCCAGAGGCTGACATTTAGCATGTAGGTGGCAAAATGCCATGCTGGGGGAGACTTCACTGGAAGATTGGAAGGCAGAAACTTCTCTTGCTCTGTGCAGAAACAGAGAGCTTCTAGTACAGCTACCATAACACCAGCTTGGCTAGGGAAACCTTCCCGGAGCAGTCAGGTGCCTCCCTCCAGTGTCAGATAAACTGCACTCCTGGGCCTGCAGTAAGACACTGCTGCTGCTCCTGGGTTTCCATCTCCCGCTTCCTGTGCAGTCTGCCTAGACACCAGACCACTTGCTCCTCCCAGCCTGAGACCGCCGGCACTTACTGCACACCCACTAGATCCCAGCTAGATTTTCAACTAGCTTTTTTCTCCAGCTGCCTTGGATGACACAAACTTCTTGGTATTTGTTCTGAGTACTTCAGCACTATTGGGCAAGACTAAAATGTCAGACAATAAGAAGCAGCACAACTTGGACAATGAGAAAGAGCAGAACATTAGTGAGTCTTTTTGGGTTTTTTTCAGTTTCAGGAACTGGGGGCAAGGCTATAGCAGGAAGAAAGATAAACGAAATACAGTTTTTAGGTGTTGATTACGCAAGACAAAAATGGAGAAAGATGGGATATACTCCACAAACAAGCCTTTGCCCCATCTCACATTGCTGCATTTGCCCAAGAGCCCTTGAACAAGAAATTATTGTTTAATTTTATGTTTTAAAATATTACTACTTGTTAACACTATTCCTGTTTGTATCTGGCAGTGATTAATGTTTGTTTTCTTAAAAATATCTTAAAACAAAAACAGCAGGACTATTTTTTGGACATAATGACATTTTAGTTTTAAATTTATCTTTTCCTTCTCTCAGTCCAGAAGACAAATACCATCACTGTATGCCCTCATTCTGGGTCAAGCTCTCAGCTTCTGATATGTAAAAGAGCATCCTCAGATGACATTGAAAGAGTGATTGGACTGAGAGTGTATTTGTAAGATAAAGCAGAGGCATGTGGCATCAGAGCTGGGGAGCATGTGGAGGGAGGAGAAATGCTGGAGTGTGGCTGGGTGACATCTTCCAGTGAGGCACTCAGAGTTGGCGGGTACTTGGGGCAACTGTCTCTTGCTCCATGCTAGGTGGTGAGCACAGCAGTGGTGCCTACTCACTGCTTTCACAGGTTTGGAGCCATACTTTTAGCATGATTACTGGAGGAAGGCCAAACAGGAACAGATGGGGAGGCAAAGATGTGTGTGAATATAGATGGTGGAGCTGGCATAAGCCTTCATGCAGAGGAGCCCAGGGTACAGTTAAGCTGTGTTTCAGAAAACTTACTTTTTTAGCAGTTGCATAGACTGAGAATCTGTCCATTTCCACTGTAAGGTGTTTCCTAACCTTTGCAGACAGATAGAGAGAGTACAAGACAGAAGAACAGCTTAATGTACAAAAGCAATTCAGCATGGGTTGTATGATCTTGTCCTGCCTTTTGTGGTACAGCCTGAAAAAGTTTATTAAGCTTGGAGGACAATTAGTGGAGAAAAGTGGGATATAATTGTTGGGAGAAGAGGTAGAGAGATTTAGAAGGAATGGTAAGAGGTTTTCCTTTCAGCTTTTAAGTAAGTAAGTAAGTTAGGGGTTGTGATCCCAGGTGTAGATGTAGAGGAATGACCGCCCCAATGCACTTGTATTTTGGAGGATTTGCATTAGTTTTGTTTCTGAGACTATGTCCATTGAAGTTGTACTTGAACTTGTCGATAAATAGGTGAGGGCCTTCCAAAGACTACAGTGAGGCAGGGGGTAAATGTACACACAGAGGGTAAATTGGATGTATTCCGGTGTTCACCGAATCATGGAATCAATTAGGTTGGAACAGACCTCTGAGACTGAGTCCAACTTGTCTCTGAATATCACCATGCCAACTAGACCATACCACTAGGTGCCACATTCAGTCTTACATTAAATACCACCAGTGACAGTGACTCCACCACCTCTCTGGGCTGTCCATTCCAGTATCTAATTACCCTTGCTATGAAAAATTTCTTCCTAGTCTCTAACCTAAACTTCCCTTGGTGCAGCTAAAGGCAGTGTCCTCATGTCCTGTCGCTGGTTACCTGGGAGAGGAAACCAACCTCCACCTGTCTAAAAGCCCCTTTTTAGGTAGTTGTACATAGTGCTAAGGTCATCCCTGAGCCTTCTTTTCTTCAGGCTAAACAATACTAGCTCCCTCAGCTGCTCCTCATACTTGTATTCCAGACTCTTCACCATCTTCATCACCCTTCTCTGGATTTGCTCAGAACTGGACACAGGTCTTGAGGTGTGGCCTCACCATGCCGAGTACAGGGGGACAATCCCTGCCCTGGTCCTGCTGGCCACACTATTGCTGATACAGGCCAGGATGCCACTGGCCTTCTTGGCCACCTGAGCATGCTTCTGGCTCGTGTTCAGCTGCTGTTTACCATCAACCCAGGTCCTTTTGCCACTTTTCAGCCACTCTCCCCCCAGCCTGCAGCGATGCAAGCAGTTGATGTGATCCAAGTGCAGGACTGGGCACTGTTTTGTTAAACTTCATGCCTTTGGTCTCAGCCCATCAATCCAGGCTGCCCAGATCACTCACCAGAGCTTTACTACCTTCCAGTGGGTCAACACTCCAACCTAGCTGTGTTTCTGTGAATTCTCTACTGGTAGGCTCAATCTCCTCTTCCCGATCATCAATAATGGTATTAAACAGGACAGGGCCCAGTGCTGATCCCTGGGGGACACCACCAGTGACTGGCCACCAACTGGATGCCACACCATTCACCACCCCTCTCTGGGCCCAGCCATCTGTCCAGTTCTGAACCCAGCAAAGGGTGCACCTGCCCAAGCCATGGGAAGCCAGCTTCTCCAGGAGTGTGTATTGAGACTGGTGTTGAACCTGTCTTGTGGGCACGGTGGCAGCCTTGTCCTGTCACCACCACTGGGTTTCAGCCACCCATGTGCTGGCTCCACAGGCCATCTTCCGGAGATGGGGTACCCTTGACCTCTGCTGGAACAGGGTCTAGGTATGTGTGGTCTAGAGGTATGTATGTCATCTCTTTACTAATTTGATGTAGAGACAGGAAGTTGATCTGTCATATCCAGTTAATGACTAACTTAAAGGATGTTGTGAACTTGTAAGGCAGATTGTGAATGACCGGTGCTGTTCAGAGACTGACCCCAGCTTTGGTGATGGCAAGTCTGTGCCTGCCTAGGCTTCAGTGAGGCCTCTGCCTCTTCTTCCCTTCACAACATAAATATCCAGTTGCCACA